>NW_009603092.1:142961-146891 GCF_000690535.1 Cariama cristata | reverse complement strand
CCCTGCCCGGGCGCTGAGCCCGCTGCCTGACACCGTGCCCCTCCGTGCTGCGGCGTCCCTGGTTTGGACCCCACGTCCGCTCCTGTGGGGCTCACGAGAGTGTCGTGGTACATCTGGGCGGGATTTAGTCTCCAGAGCTGCTCCCTTCCCCGGGGAGAGGTGTGTGGGACCCTTCTAGCGAGGGCTGGGTGGCACCCCCTCGCCCGCATCCTCCGGCAAGGCGCAGTGTTTTGGTCCCGGCTCTGCACTGCCAGGACCCTTTCCCCTTCAGGGTGGCGTGAGATGGCGTTATTGACACTCGTCCACGCCGCGGGGGCCCGGCTGACCCGAACACAAACCTCGGGGTTCGGTTATGGCCGAGGGAAGCGTTCTTGGCAGGGCCGGGCAGTGCAGTCGCTGCTGTGCCGAGCTAACGTCACCTGGCGGGTCTGTCCCCTGCCGGGTCTGTGTGTCACCTGCCAGGCCTCTGCAGGGGTGAGAATTTAAAGGACAAACCCAGCCGGCAATAAAAGTGGCAGAAATGTTTCCCGTGACAACCTCTTCCAGTGACTTTTTCTTCCCCCGTTACTGTCATGATGAGGCACTGCTCTATGAAATCATGAATACCTCCTTTCCTTCTCCCTCCCTTTCTCTGCAGTGATATTCAAAAAAGCCATATTCCCGTCGATTTAGTAATGACTGAATGTGCTGCTGTTTTGCCTAACCAGAATACAGCTTAATTTTAAAGATGTGGTTTAATGTATACGTGTAATTTGGTTTTTTATTAGCTGAAGTATTTTGTCCTAAAACTTTACTTGGTAAAAGGTCAGCTATCTCATGGATTAGTTTACATGAGCTGCCTTTGGTAGAAAGCCAGAAAGAGGGACTTTGGTGCACTTCAATTTACCTTCCACATTTTTTTCATAGCTTATTTCATTGTGATTTTATTACAGAGTTGTATGTTAAGTCAGTTCTTGACACTGGCAAAGTTGCGAAGCCTGTAGAAGCCAATAGATTCCCTCTCTGGTTAAGATTATTTCTCTTAATAAGATACATTCTGGAAATAAGAATGTTTTTTTGATATCTTTGCTACATGCAGCTGAAAAATTGGAGTGTAACAGGATCACTAGGTGGAAAAAAATACGTAACGGTCTGGTCTGAGAAAGCCAGGGAGATGAAAGAACCAATTGTTGATCTATGAATGATTAATTCTTCCACCACCAGTGTTGTCCAGCATAGCAGCATGCAGCTCTCTCTGATGGTACGGATTTCTCTGTCTATACCAACACAGTCTGCAGTAAAGTTTTTGGTAGGGGATGTGTGGGTTTTGTGCCTTGCTCGTGATGTGTTTTTTTCCTGGATGGGAAGAGGGCGTAAGTGGATCTAAGTGCATGTGCCCTTGTTAAAATGTGCATGTAATGCAGATAAGTTCCTGCGTCTTAGTAATTATTTGCAAAAAAAAAATCTTTGTTAGTTGTTTCATTTGTTGGATCGAGGCATGTCTGTGTTCTGTCTCTCTTCTTTAAACTGCAACATGTTTCAAGCCTAGAGCTGTAACTTGTTGTTAGAACACAGAAAATACCTTTTGTAGTATTTCTTTTTAAATGTTGTTTGTTTTGATCTAGGACTATTGTCAGTGCAGTGTCATATTTTCAAATGGGCAAGCTGTCAAGCTGTTGTTAATTCTGAAGAAGAGCAAACAATTTCGGGTTTTCTCATTCTAGTCTTGTCCGTTTTTATGGATAGAGGCTGAGAAATAAGTTTTCACTGAGGAGAGTGATGGACAATAAATGTCTGTACACACAAAACATGTGGAGATACTTTGGGTAAAACACCTTTTTGAAGTGTGCTTTGTTGCAGGTCTGTTACCCTGAAGTCATAGTCACTGGAGGTCTTTCGGTCAAAGATGACAGACTGATTTACTAAATGTAATAAGATAATACTGTGTTTCCGAAATTTTATTTCCTATTAGACTAGCTATTATGTTTTTATTGTTAGATTGTATGAAGTTGTATGGCATATGGCTGTTTACAGATGAGATGCTGGAGTGGGAAAAAACCTAAACAATAGAGAACTCTAATTATATTTCTATCATTTTACGATGATGTTCTTTAGAGTGAAAGAACAATAGTCTGCTTATTTGTGTTGTGAAGAGAAGATGCTGAGTGTTGATTGCATAGTGTTCCTGCAAGTCATGAAGTATTTCCAAGAGTTTCTCAAGTTGGTAGTACTGCCAAATGTACTTTTAATTTTTTTTAAATAAGTGATGACAAAGATTGACGCACTGAAAGGAAACTTTTTCGACACTTCAAATTTGTGTTTCTCACTGTTCCTCAAGTGAGAGCCCTTCCATCCGGCTCAGTACATGTGACAGTCAGGCTCTTGAAGTGTACATTTGTGTCCCTAGCAAGCGTTTACCTTGTAAGTGGTACTTTTGGGGACTGTAACAGATCATGACGTGCAGTGTCTGACTTAATATGCTTCACATTGAAGTTGCTTTCATGCTCGTATTCATGGAAATTCATGAAACATTTTATTTTTTGGAGTGGGTAAGGCTGCTTGAATAAAACAGGAACTTTTAGAACCTTTAAATCAGCTGTGGGCTGTTTAAGCTTTTAAAGACATGAGTGGTTTTCACTGGTGCAGTCTCCATTTCTGCCAGTATGAGAGGGAGAAAGAAAAAAGAGGGAGGGACGTCAAACCTTGAAGAGTGATTTAACTGGATGTTTTAGTACTAGTGGAACTGTTTGATGTTTGCCAGTCTTATATACTTTGTAAGGAAATATTCGCCAAATCTGCCTTCAAGATCATGCCTTTGAATTGTCTCCTATAATTCAAGTACAATACCCAATCCAGTAGTGTTTTTTCAAAGAATGGTTGGAGGAGTTCTACTTCAATAGGAATGGGTTTTATAGCAAGATTTTACCTTTACATCACTGCTACCTTGTCAGAAAATCTCAATTTCTGTAATATTTCACAACTGTTTATGAAGTATCTGAAAGAGAAGGGAATTTTGAAGGAGATTTGATGAGGAAGAATTTATCAAATGACTTCTTCTGGAGAATGATAATGGTGAATTTATCTTTCTTCGTTTTTTTTCTTTTTCCCCAAAAAAATTTCTAAGAAGGTAACAGACCTCTTTAAAAATCCACACATGTGCCAGAATGCCTCTCTGAATATTGTGGAGTTACCAGAATGCTTTTTTTTTTCTTGTTTGTTTGTTTGTTTGTATAGGCTCATGATCATGAAGAACACCGAACAGATTTTTATTTCTGTTTTTTGGAGAAAGAGCAAGAGGATAATTGTATCGTACAGAGGTTACCATCTGTTTCTGATGATTTATTGCTAAAGGGGAGCTTCAACATTTTTCAGTGCTTCACATATAAAGATTTACTTTAAGAAAATCATGGCAGTGGATTCAAGACGTGCAGATTCCTAGCACTATCTGTTTGCCATCAAGAGATTTTTCTGCAGCAGTGTTAATGACAACAATAAGTAAAAATGTTAGAAACCTTAATGTATCAGATTCTGTATCTCATTCTCATATAAACTTTTCTCTGTGCAAGCTGTGTAAGCATCTTGCTATGTGCATTGTTTAATTCCTGGCTAGGTGGACTGACCGTAGGCTGGACTCCACTTAGTCTTTACATCAGCAGGTCACGCAGTCAGACCCTCTGTTGGTTTAGCTTGTGAGAAAGCAGCGTGTGCTCATGTGCTCAAATGTGATTTCTCTGTGTGCAGCATGATTTCTGTAGTAAGCTTTTCAAGTATGGAGCTGTAGGGAGAGGGCAAAGGGGATGTCTTACCACAAATAGGATGGCATGAAGCAAAGCTGGTACCCTATAATGAAACTGGCCAAAAGGCTGTTCTTGAAATAGAGACTAGATGGAGAGTTCCTAGGCAATTTGAAGGAAAGACAGTTCTTAATGATTAGCCCCTCCCCATCTCCCC
>NW_009603092.1:137590-142930 GCF_000690535.1 Cariama cristata | reverse complement strand
CCCCCCCGCCCATTTTTTTTTTGTCCCGCTTTGTAAACTCCTGCTAATGTCACTAGGTCATTTTTCATTGCTAGCTCAGATAATGTCATCCTGTGCAACTGTGCATCACTGATAAACCTCTTCAGCCCTTTTCATGATGGGCCAATCATGTTGATTTTTTTGCTGCATAATGCACAGGCTCCAAAGAATGGACTGCTTTAAAAAAAAACACCATTTATTTGTTCATTTACATATTTTTTTCTCCACCTTCTTGAAACTGGCATATGGGAGTCTCTGAAATGAGATTAGTTAGTATTTGTGTATCTCTGTGTACTGCATTTTATGATGAGATTTTAGCAAAATACAGGGAAGTTTTAAATGTCTGCCACATATACCTAATGAAATTTTGCTGAAAGGCAATACTGGTGTTTTCAAAAGCTAGGGCATGATGGGTTGCACATCGTGAAGGAACTGACCTACATTCACAAAAGTCAGGATATAAGCACTTCAGAAGCAAATTAAAGATTTTGTCTTGCACAGGAGATGTTCCTGCTAACACCTGGGTCGCAAAAGGATAGCCCTTCTTTAAAAAGCAAAGTCTGTTTGGTTTACAGAAAAGTCTCTTTCAAAATTTTTCTTGTTCCCTTAGCCAGAATTCCTGCACAGAGGTGATCTATACGCTCTTCATTACTGTTGTTTGCATTGCTTACCTAAGCATTTGTCAGAAGTCATGTATCAAGGTACCACTGCCATATTGTGCATCAAAAAAATTAAAAATAGAGCCTGCTGTGGCCTAGATGACTGAACTTAGTTCTATACTACATGCTGTTAGTGATGCATACCTCACAGCTTTCTTTTCCTCAGCTGTCAGCCTCATCTGTTTGTTCTTATAGGTGGAAAATATAAGTATGCCGTGCCCTGCTTTTCCTAGAGGCTCCATCATGTTGTACAAAGCCTTCCCAAAAACCTCACTTTCACATTGTTCACATCAAATCACTAAATTTACACCCTTTATGAAGTCAGTATTTTCATATTTAGCTGTGGAAGCTTTCAGATGCACACATGCTAAGACTAATCATATTTGAACTTACTTCTAAGGAATTTTATTAGTGTACTGCCATCTGATTAAGCTTTTCTTAAAGTGATTTACACAAGATCAGCAGTGTTGACTGGGTAAGTTGGTGCTTGCAGCAGAATGACAAGACTTAAAATTACAGGTCTGAAAATGGAAGGACTACTGTATTTTGAGGTAGGTTTTTTTTTCCCTTAGATTTTACGTGTAATAAGAATAATGTATTTAAAAGGAATGAAAACCCCTCCACTGCGTGGTCATAGGTGTTTTACCTAATTTTATGTGCTTACTGAAGGTTTTTCAGACTTTCAGGGTGTGTTTACTGCATCTTCAGGCCTTGCCGAAGGTCAGACAGTACAAAAAGCGGTGCTGAAGTTTGGCACCCGCATGGTGGGACACCGTTTTCTGACACACATGAGATGCTGTTTGCTGTGCACATACAGCACCTTACTGCCACTGTGTATGCCTTTTTCTAGCTGCTCTCTGTAATGTATCAGGTTGGAAGGGGAATAAGTGAGCGGTACCTAGTGCTACCTAATAGATGTCCTTGTCCTGCCAGCCGGCTGCACATCAGGCATAGTCTAAATATCTTCCTTGTTTAGTATCTTTGCAAGAATATGAAATACACTTTACAAACTGAAAACATAAACAATGTATAGCCTTTCTCTGAGCTTTCTATGTAGAAATGAATCGACATTACTTTTGCTTCTTTACTTCTCCTTTGAACTTGGATAACTAGAGCTTTTAAAATCTATTGATTTTCTGTGTGCATTCTGACATATGAAGTGGTCTTTTTTTTACTTCATCCTGCAGTATATTTAATATATGTGCCATCCATCTATGAAAAGTTTGTGAAGAGCTAGCAAATGTTAATAAACTTTTTAAATTTAGCAATTTGTTATTTAGATAGAATACTCCCGGCAGTATGTTTAGGTGGTGCCTTCAGCGCAGTAGTTACCACTTTCTCTGTATCTTCTGTAAGAGTTTTGTCTCCTTACAGTCCAACTATAAAAGCAAATATTCCAGAATTGCTGAAATGGGCTGTTGGAATTTTCATATTTCCCAAGCTGAAACTTTTTGCAGAAGTTGACCAAAATTCAGAGATGGTTTTATTGGGCTTAATTTAAAATACTTTTGTTGCTGATTGTGTAGACCCCATATGTCATTGTAACCCATTCCCCCAACCGGTTCAGTTTGAGCATCAGCAGCTCTTGAGCTTCTTCTGGGAGGACTAGCTTAAATTTAGAACATTATTGGCCTGGATGGAGAAAGAACTTAGAAGCAGCAGCATTGTCCTGAAGACTAGTCCTTAGCTAGTGTAGAAGCTGGCCAAGGAGCTATGACTGGCGTTAATAGGAAATTACTAGTGAAAGCTGGTTGGAGAATTTGCATGAAATCCTTTCTCCCGCCCCCTTTGTTTTTACTTGTGTATTTCCTTTTTCATCAGGCTTTTAACATTTTGGGCCTGCAAACTGTAAAGGATTTATTAGACCAACCACTGTTCAGCTAAGGTGAGTTTCTCAGGTCAGCAAGAATGTGCATTTTCCATTAACTGGTGTTATTTACTTCTCTCTTTGTTTCTTTGCAAAATAATTTTATTTCTGTTAAGTCAGGCTAATGTTGTAACAATTATACTGAAATATCTTTGCTATGCCATCATAGATGCAGTTTGCACTGCAAAAGTTGTGCTCTTGTCCTATAGCTTATGATGGTTTGAACAAAATATATTGATAAAAGCAATGTTTTTGTCACTGTGAGTGACACTTTATGACTATCTTTGTTGCTGTAAAAATGTTGCAGTAAAGTGTAATATTTGAATGCTAAGACAAGTTTTTGCAGTAGAGCCAATCCTAAGATTAAAAGTGAATTGTCATCCACCTCGCATGATGTTTCCCACTCTTCTCCACTCTGGTTCTTAGAGGGGCAGAGCGTCTACAGTGGTGTCTGTGTGATGTCCTCTCTTTGCAAGAAGAGTTAGCCTTCAACTACTCATTCATAATTTTCTTTAAAAAAACCCAAAACACCCAACTTTAGTTAAAAAAATAGTGTCTCAGGCTTTTTGCTTGTTTCTTCGTCTGCAAAATGATTCTTATACACCTGTGGCTGAGCATCCAGAAGATATCAGATGGGAAGTGAGGAGATTTACTTTCAACAGTATGGAAACCAATATGAGACTGTGTTGAAATGTTAAAAGCTTCTTTTCTTTGCTCTATTGGTATTTCATTAAGAGTGGGAATTGATGAGTTATTCCTGAATCCAAAAGTTGGATTGTTAAGGAGACAAAACTGTTACAGAAGGTACAGAGGAAGTGGTAACTGGTCCAGGTTTTTATAAAGCCAGGCTACCCAAAATGTCATGATAAGGTGCATTGTCTAAATAAAGATGCGAGACTGCTGATACAGGGATCCTTTTTTAGATTTGGAGCAAAATTAGCAGATTATTGGCATGCTTCAAATTGTTTCTGGTATGCAGTTTGTCCCTGCACATTAGTATTTTGGGAAATGGTTCATTTTTTGTTGGTGTGTTGTTATTTGTGTTATGACATCTTACTGAGCGCTTCCAACTGATAAAGAAATGTATTACCATCTTTGTTCCTGGAAAGAATGCATTGATTTCAGATATTGAAAGTAATACTGTATGAGAAAGAAGCTATACTTGATCAACAAAGATGTTTTGAAGTACTATCCTTTGCTTTCTCACTTCTGTACAAACTCTCTAAGGAGGGGATAATTTAGGAATTGTGAGTACATGTGAGGTTGTGTATGTGAAATGACTGGCAGTAGTTATGCTTCTGTGCTTGTAGTAGGATTTTTTTTTTTTTTTTTCCTACTTATCAATAGTTCCATTTTACACATAAATATGCGGTGGTTTCTTTATCCTCTTTTCTGACCCTCCTAAGGAAGGAGATTGCATTCGTTGAAGATCCAAATTTTGGGAATTGTAATTGGTCCTGAACAAGGCAGGACATGCTTCCCTGCTTTGGCTAGAAGAAACTTTCAGGCTGTGGTTTACAAGCAGTAATTACAGCTTTGAAGTACTTTGTGAGCTGTGTTATTCTGTAAAATGATGCAAGTGATGTAAAGACCTTGAAGAAGGTCTTTCAGCATTTGAAATTAATAACACCTCTTGATCCCTAGGCCGATGTTCAGAATTCTAGATCTCATGTGTTTCTGTAGCTTGAAAAAAAGTTGTCTGTATGTTATACCATAATATATACAGCTTACATTCAGTAAGCTGTAGTCTCTACTAATTTGGTGTGGCCCCCCCACCTTCCTCCTGCTCAAAGAATGGTGTTAAAATAACCAGTATGAAATACAGGTTAGAAAAAGAAAAAGTTATGATAGAGAACAGGCAGACACTCCTAACAGAAATTTTTATTTCTAGACGGTGGTTGGTTTGCTTACTAGAGGATTGCAGTCTCTTGTGTGTCTGGGAGATGGTATCACAGCCGTTATGAATCAGGATCTTTATAATGGGTTCTGATACCTGTTTGTTTTGTTTTCTTTTTGTTTTGGAGGACTTCAAAGGTCTCATTTTGGTTCTATTAACTAAGTTTATGAAACTGTATAACTGAAATCAACAGAGCTAAACTTCATAAGGCAAGTTCAGTTATTGCAGAATGTTTTGCCTAATCATTCAGTGCATTAATCTGCTGTGTTTATACTTTGGAAAAAAACACAGTTTCACATTTTATTAGAAAGAATTTTATTTCTGTTTGCTAACACAATTTCAGCTACAGCTATAGGCAGGATCTTAAATTTATTGGATCCCCAAACTCAGTAAAGTCTGTTGAGGATGATGTTACTCTAATTTGTAATTCTCTGCCCTATTCACTATCCCTGTTAAAATAGGGAATGTAATTAAACATCTTGACATAGTTGTTCATATATGAGGTCTGAAATTCTAGTGTTTTGACTGTTAAATAGTAATCAGTGATAGATTTAGTTGCATTTAGGGTGAACAGTTCCTGAGAAGGGATTCTGAAATGAAAATACGGGAGCTTTCTTCTGATTAGTGTTCTGATATCTCTTGCTATGTGGTCGTATATAGTAGGTTTGAAGTTCAGATAATAAAATAAACATCAAGGTAAAATCCAGCTTCACGAATTAATGACAGGGTCTTTTGCATGTGCCTCTACTATAAGCTGTGTGTCAGTCCTACCTGATGCTCCCTATGAATGCATAGCTCTCAGTGGCACTTCTTTCTTGAAGTTTTTTTTTTTGTGGCTATTCCTACCTGGCAGAAATCCATGTGCGTTTTATTCAGTCAGTCAGTGGAGGGGGGAAGAG
>NW_009603092.1:122180-137564 GCF_000690535.1 Cariama cristata | reverse complement strand
TGTGAAGAGTTTGGAAATGCGATTGTATTTTAAGCTTTCAAATCATACTTCCTGCAACTAAATGTCCTTCTTCCTTTTAGGGTAATTCATTTGGGATGATAAAAGTCTAGTATACTGCATTGACAATATAGAGTTATCCTCTCTGTGTTAGACAGAGAAAGAGATTTGAATTGTAATCTTATGGATGGGTATGTGTACTTTTTCAAGGATTTGGGTAGGAGAAGGATTGCTGTAACAGATGATCCTAGAGATCCAGTCAGTGATAAAAATAATGTGCAGTAGGAGACAACTAACTGGTTGTTTTGTGAAGAAAAACAAACCAATACCACCTTTGACAGCTAAAGCAAATAAAAAAAATAATTTAAGATTCCATATATAAGCAGTGGTGTAAATTCTACATCTAGGAACTTCTTTCCCCTTGGCAAAATGGATATTTAAGTGAAAGGGACGTTGCCAAGTTAAATTTATCTGAAAGTTAATGTTTTGTGAAAAGGAAGCTCTTGACGTTAAGTCACATTTCTTTAAAAATATTATAGTAAAGAGTTATTTTTATAACAAGTATTTGAATCACAGTTTATGCAACCCAAACACTGAAGCTTTATGTTACTACATGAGAACCTGAACTGAAATTGCTCTCATAATTTCACATATCTGGTTGTGTGTTGTGTTTTCCGCCCCTTTCTTTTTCTCCTTAGTGCATGCTTTGATTTTTGAATATAGATTTGCAGTTCAACAGCAGGGAAGCTATGCATGCGTGTGGGTAGAAAAGGAGAAGAGAACTTAAGGGAGCACATCAGTAGTTCTTCTGTTTCTGACTTTATGTGGTTTTCTCAAAATGAGTTCACATTGGTATCAATGTGTTTGTTACTCTGGGGGGAAAAAAAAAATGTGTTAATACTGGCTTATACACAGTGGTTATTCAAGTGAAGTATGGTACTTTCTGAGATTGTGACTTCTGCCAAGGACCATCTGCTAATGAGAAGATAGTTGCTTGCTGTGCGTAAGCCACTGCATGATGGAGCTGGTGTGAGAACAAGGTCCTGGGCACGCCGCTGATGGTCTGTTTCTGTCTGTTCCTGGTGGCTGAGGTTAGCTGAGGGACTCTTCTCTTACTGGGTGAATGTACACATAACTGTGTGATGTAAACCCAGCATGGCATTTGTCCTTGGGATATTTGTGAGCTTCAGGAAGCTCCAGAAGTGAAGGCTAGACCTCCTTGCTTTGTTGGAAATACAGAATAGGGTTAGGTAGCAGACTCTCCCTTCAATTTTTTTTTTTTTTTTTGTCGGTTCTTGAATGAAATCTTTGAACCTAAGATTTTGTATTTAACAAGTGTTTTGGAAAATAGCATTTTAAAAGTAAAATGTTATTTTCTCTTTTTTTGTCATGTTGATAGTATCATGTTAACTTTGAGCTGAAAGTTAAATATATTCCTTTTTGGTCATTGCCCTCCTCCGTCGTTGTAGCTTTAGCAAGATTGTGTGATTATTTTTTTTTTCCTCTCCTTCCCCTCCCTTTTTTTTTTTTTTTACATCTCTGTCATAGTCTGCCTCACTGGCCTCCTGCCTGTGCTTCTCAGCCCAGCCTTTTTCTACCCACAACATACAGAAGTTCCTGTCTCTGATCTTATCTTCTCTTGTTTGACCCCTTCTGTTTTGCTGTGCTTTTTGAATGATGAGAAGTACACAATACAGACAGTGTATTCTAGAGCAGAGTCTGTGTGATGATTCCAGGATGGCATCATAACTTTCAATGTTGATTTCAAAATCCTGTTTTAGATTGCATCATGTTTGCATTTCAACATTTGCTGTGCATTCCTAGTTTCCTACCTCTCCTGCCTGTTTTACAGTCAAGCAAATAAAACGATGCCTGTTCTTTCAGGTCTGTGTGACAGTTATCCACATATTGGTAAGATTTCAGTATTTCCCCACTGTATCTTTGGACTTTTATGTAGCATTGAATGTGTTTGGGGTTTTTTCGATCACTGTAATTTTTTTCATGACTTTTGGAAATGTGTGCTTTATGATGAATTTATGTCCTGGATTAGAGTTTGGGATTATGAATAAACCACAGTGCATGAACTGTAATTCTTAAAGTAGGTTCTGAGGCTGTGTACATTTTTTCTTTTTAAAGAATAATGGAATGCATGTACACAGCTTTCTTCTAAATAAAAAACTGAAAAGAGATTTAGTTAGTAGCGGTATTAAGATTTGCAATTCATGGAAGAACTTTCTTGGTAATTACCACCTCTCTAATTGATACTCTGCCCATGCTTCAATGTGTCCAGCTGTATGTAAATCTTCTCTAACGACATATTTTTGCATTTCTTTCCTCATGTAAATGAGGAACCTCCTTGGTTTCTGTTTGAGGACTCAAATCTGATTGATTTGGCATCGCCTAATTGAAAGGCAGGATCTGTGGGTGAAAAAGGTTTTTCCTTCTGTTGAGGGAGTGGGAATGTGTGACTTCTGAGCTCAGAGGTGGTTGATGGCACTGGCGACTGGCCTGTTCTGGCTGCGGTTACCTGGCAAACCAGGGGCGTAGCGGGGCGAGAGGGGCTGTTGTACTCTCACTGTTGGCCTGCTGGGGACCAGCTGAACGTGCAGCCCAGCCCTGTCCTGCTGGGGAACGGTGGGACCAAGAGGCAGTTTTCATCTCCCACTTGTGGCCCATGTCTGATATTCTTCCTTCCCTTGGCTTTGTTGGTCTGTGACTCTGATCCCTGTGAAGGTTTTAATTTGTGGCTCTGTAGGTCAGAAAAGCTCTTGAGCCCTGTTCTCTACTTCTCTTAAAATGTATTTTGCAAAAGGTGCTGAAATGGTCGTGAGTGCTTTCTGTGCTCTACTTGCTGGCCATGCCATCATCTCCACAAGATGCTCCTTTGGTCTAACCGTGCTACGCTCATCAAACCTGTAGGGAATGTCACATGTTAAGTCAGCACGCTGCCAAATGTTGCTGTAGCTGTATGACTTTTGTTATGTGTGTGACAAAAATTACCGGAGGCACCTAGATCTCAAGAGAATGTGCTGACTTGCTTGAGCCATTGTCAGTTCTTACATGGGGATTTTAATCCTGTTTTTCATCAAGGCAAAATAGTTTTGATTCAGGTATACCAGAAATAAGCTGTTAAAGGTAACTATCAAATGAAGGGAGGGGGCGGGGGAAGATAACTCCTGATATAACAGGTTTGGAAGGGGTGCAACACTATATAATTAAGTATTGTGAAGCTTCAGTTCAGCAGTGCATGTAAACTGTATACTCAAGTCCATTGCTAGCTGTAAAGCAGTTATATTTGCAGTGATATTAAAGCATCTGAGGTTGTTGTTATCTTGCAGTTAAGTCCTATGATAAGTTTGCTAAACACACCCTGTGTGAGAATAATCCTTGTTAAAATAATTCAGAACATGGAGCTTGCTCTTGCAAGATGCTTAGCATTCAGTTGTCGGTTAAGCAGAGCATTTGTTGAGAGAGGATATTGCATCTGATTTATAAATAGTACTATTAACTTCCTACTGCTTGCTGCTTGCTAAAGTTCTCTTTCCTCAAGTAACTCAGGTACTTTTTTATACCTGTTAGAAAATAGTAAGGAAAGTTATGTACTGGTAAAGTTCTATTGCTGATGTCTTTTAGAGAGTTGGTAATCAGGAAAATAATTTGACTTTGGAGACTGTTTGATCTCTGGAAAGATCTCTGCAGCAAGTAAGAGTCTGACAATATTTACTTACAGTTTAGAGAAAACTCAAGACTTGATTCAAGAAAGCAGTTTTGTGTCATTGCTAAATGGCATTACCTCTGTCTATCTTGCTATCTGGGTCTGGTTTCTTGGTTCACCCACTATATTTTCATTGGATCCTTCTCTTCTCTTTTGTGATGTGTTTATCCCTTTGTGGCAGGGTTTATTGTTTTGCAACAAGTAAGCTTTCTTATCCTAGCAAGCTGAAGTTATTATCCAGGACTGAGTCATGATAGCATTTTTCGATCCCATAAATAAATTTGTGGTTAGTGTATTTTCTTAATGGAACTTAAAACAGATGGGAGAAAAAGTCACAGTTTCCTTATGATAATATATAGCAATTAGCCCCAGGCACATGCCTAGGTATCTTCAATAAATAGCTAATACATTGGTAGTTACCATTAATTAATTCCATTAGCTTCATTCCTTTGATTAAAAGGAATCATTATCATCTCCATGGTGGTACATTGACCTAGTAAACAATGGAGAATCAGAAATTACTTGCAAATGAAGGTGGTTGTGATGAACAACACTCTTTATGTATTCATGCCTGTGTTTATTAATATAATACATTAATAATGGGTGACTTACTGTGTTTTCAAGCTCAGACAGCAGTAAAGAAATGTCCTCAGCTCTGTCTTTACCAGAAAGAGGGAATTAAACAAAAAGGATTGATGAGATTTACAAAGAAAGCTGAAAATGATTTGGATATTAAATAATCTTGCAAATACTGTGCCTGACTCTTTGGAACAGAATTTATTTTTAAGTTAATATATGCCCTCTTCCCTTAATGGAAATTCTTTTATTTCCCCATTATAAAAGTTTTTTATTTTTTAAAGACGGTATCTTCATGCCTCAAGCTAGCATTAAAAATAACAGTAGGCATCTTTTGCGCAAAGCAGTCTCCATGTCAACAAGTAATATTTGTGTGAGAATTAAAAGCCCTTGAAACACATTAGAAGACATATGGTGAATGGATAGGGAAATACTGTTTTATTTGTTGGTAGTACAGACTGTAGTAGGAATTTCAGTGTCCCTAAATTGCTTGTTTAAATACCCCTCTTTCAGCTCTAAAACTCAGATAGGGTTAAATACTAATCTGCTGTAAATAAGTTTAACTGAACTCAGTGGAACTACATGTGAGAAAGTCTGTCTCTATTTTCCAAGATGATGTATCGAGGCAGCTCTTGAAGTCAAATCCAAGTTTTGGGCTTTTCTTCAGGATGTGCCAATTTTCTGAGGGCTGTAAAAAAAGAAATAGAGAGGTTTTCTGCCAGTTTACACCTAATAAAACGTTAATCTACTTCTTATAGTAGTATTGCTTCCTTGAAAGTAAAATCATGTGTAAGATTTATGAAATAGATTTGGTTTTAGTTGTGGGGTTGGTTTTTTGTGTGTGTATATTTATGTATGTAAATATTAAAAACCCCACAACTAAAACCTTTCTGTAAAGACAATCAGAGGTTCTGTGTGAATGTAGAAGCCATTGAGACATAGGTTTCTGCCAGGAACATGTAAATCAAATAGAGCTGATAACGGCCAAAGACTTTCTTTGCTAATTTCTTTAAGCCTGTGTACACTGTACAATAGGTCTTGACTTTTATTGTTTGTTCTAAAAAAAGAGGGGAAAAAAAGGTGAAAAATAACCTTCCTGTTTGCAGTTAGAAACTAGATATCTTTCTGGGTTTTGGTCGTTGGTTTGTGGCTCACGTAGGAGTTTCTGATTCTCACCACTCCTGGCTGAAAACTGTTTTCTTCTGTGCTTGCTGTTGAGGTGTGAAGGACGTACGCTGGGAAGTGCCTTGTGGGACCTGCGAGGTGAACAGCATGTGGTGGTACGCTTGTTCGGGTAGTCGGTTGGGATGTATGTAAGAGAAGATCAGCAGCTTTGCTCTCCTGTTGAACATGAATTTAGCACTAAATGATACATTTCACTTGCTGTTTTCTTTTGAGTGAAGTTCAGCGGTGTCTCTACTTAGAGCTTAATTTATAGCTGCTTTGATAGTAGTTACAAGCTTGAGCTATGGAAATCCTTTCTCACCTTTTCAACTCCCCTGGGGGTTTAGCAAAGGACAGATTTTTTTTTTTTTTTTTTTTTTCCCCTATCTCAAATATTTTCTCTGTGAAGGTTTATTTAAAAGGTAGCTGACCGACTGCTCTTCGATCTCTCTCCCTTCCTTCAGGCTAAGGGTGTTACTGCCGACATTCTTTTCTGAGGAGTATTTGCTATGTATATAGTACACTAAGATACTCAGTATATAAGACTGACTTTCAGAAAGGCAAAACACTTCATTACTCTGTAAGGTTAAAAAACAAACGCAAAGTAAGCCTTTACTAAACTTTACCTACTTCCAAAACGTGCCTTACATACTTGTCTTCAAGTGTTGTATTAGCATGTAGCAGAGAATTTGAGAAATCCCACGGTTGGTCAAGCCAATGTCTCCGACAGCAGTGGCTGCATAGGAACATCTGCACTGTGCTGTATTGGGAGAGCCTTACAGAACTGAAGAATACCTGCAAATATGTAAAAGACAGAGACAAGAAATAGAACTGTCTTTGGATGTGACCTTGTTATTAAAGGAAAGATAGTACTAACCTTAAAAAAAAAAAAATGTACATTGCTTGTTTATAAACCTCTCTATTAGATTTGGATTGCTTCTGGTACAGGAAAGTAGGTTTGTCCATGGGATTGTTTTGGAGTGCACTCCGATATTTCCCAGGCAGGAGGGCACATGCTAGAGTCCTACAGAAATATGCTGGTATGTGAGCAGCAGACAGCCTTAGATATTTGAGACTAATTTTGCTGGGCCTACGCTACATTGAGGGTCTATGAGCACACTGTGACAAGTTTTCAGTCAACTAGAGTGTTGAAAAATACTAATTATTTTTTGTTTGCTTAATTTTTTTCTTAACAAAAAAATGTAATTCTGAAAGACAGTTATTACACACTGAAATGTTTTATAAGGATGTGCAAATCCAGTTCGATTTTCAACGTGAAATATGATTTTAGTGCTTCTGCAGTACAACTGCATGCCCTTACAGACTGACATTTGCTTTTGGCCTTAAAGGGAAGAGCAAGGGATCGACTTTCTCAGTCAGCTACAGAAATGGCATAGGCTTTACAAAACGAAGTTGTTAGTTTACTTCAGTCCTGGCCTCCTAATTTCTGAAGGAGATATAATCATCCTTATGGTGCCTATAGTTCTTAACTTTTTTTGCGTAGAATGCTGGGGGTGATTTGGGTATTACATGGCCTATAAATACTGTTTGGTGGGAATACAGTGAAATCATCAGCTGTGCTTCATAGTCTGGGTTTTCGTTGCCTAATAGTAGTGTGTGAAGGGGAAAAGAAACTGGAAATGTGAAACCACTGTTAACAGTTACATTTTTGCTGCTTGGTGTCTTGGAGAGCGTTGTTGGCACGCAGAAAACAAAACTGGATTTATATCAGGGACTGCATTACTACTGGATAAAAGGGAGTGTTTTGTTCTAGATAAGATGTCTTCCAGAATATACTGCACTTGATTATATAGGCAGCTTTAGTAATTGCAAAAATTACTTACTTGTAAGTAAAATTCAGAGGTTAAAGTAAAGTTGAGGAATAGTCACGTGGTGAAAGTGGATGTGCATACCAAATCTGATGCTGCCTTAAACAATACATTAGGAGATAAAAATTTCTAACATTCCCCACCACCCTCCCCATTGCATACTGCACTTATTTACAGGGTAGATATTCAAGGAGGAAGCAATATTGCAATTTGAGACCACAGTCAAGTGTTCGTGCATTTGTGGCATTACTGTTTCGCTTCCCTTTCATTTCCAATGAATAGAAAAACTTTTTCAAAGATTGTATTTCACAAAAGATTAGTATTTAGAATATTCAGTTTAGGATAGTCATTCTAGACTGTAATTTTAATGTATTTTATCTAAAGCCCATTCAGAACAAGAAAGTAAAATACTTCTACTTTCACCTTTTACCCCAGCAATTTTGGGCTAGTTAAAAAAAGAAAATAGTTAATTTCTGTACAAGTCTGTTTGCATATCTTGATTTGAAGTCTAATGAGGAACCCAAGAGATAAAACCTACAAAACGTTATGCTGGCAGTATTTTTGAAACTGCTCCTTATCCAGCTCAAGTTCTGAGGTTTGAAATCTTGTCCATTTTTAATATAGCTTCTATGATTGTTTTTAAGCCTTCTCCAGCCATTTCTGAAATTGCAATAAAATCGCTACATTGTCTGATGCTACTTTACAAAGTTTGGATATGGAAGTAAATGGACAGAAGGTTATACTATTCTGTCATCTCTCTGTTATTCCTTGCTGTTTCCTGTTTGTAGCCACTGCTTGTGACTTCACTGATGTTTCAGAGGCTCCTTTCTGCTTGTTTCCTGAAAGTAAAAGTTTTATACGCAGGTGGTAAACAACCTTTTGACGTTCTTCAGTTTCTTGTATCTAAAGATAAGAGGAGACCAGCTGATAAGTACCTCCAGTGCAAGTGTACAGTGTGGCATGGAATATGGTATGCAAAATGGGCGTTTTAGCAGAGTGTCCCCTGCCCAGTGTTCTCTCAGTTGCATTCTGTATCTTACAGTCATTAGGTGTGTTCAGCAGCGGTAGCTGTCTCAGGGCAAGGTACAACAAACACGTTGTGTGTCTGCTTGGAGGTGTCTATCTTTAATTGCTGGAGGAACAGTCAGAGTCCACTATCAGCTTTAATCCTCCTATTGTTTAACTGGAAATTGTTCAGTGATGGGCACTGAAACTCCAGCTAGGCAGATGGGAAGGTAGCAGAAGGCTTTTAGGCTTAATGAAACGAAAGTTTTTGCTTTGGCATTTGCCATCTCAATTCTTTCTTCTGTTTTAACTTTGTCAGTAGGGACTGGAAGAATGTTGCTCTAATTAAAGAAAAATAATTGCAAGCAGGTGTTAATATTGTTAATTCTGGTTTGTGTTTATCCTTTCAACTGTATCTGCTAACCAAGATATATAAGCATTTCCTTTGTGAGGCTGCTGTTCTGTCATTTTGGTAAGATTAAGTTAGCTCTTAGACTATTAGTAATTCATTCTAGTTTTATTTGTATTGCCGTTGAAATATTCTTTATGCATTCATTACAAATTTTCATGATTAAAGGAAAATTTTCTGTTATTCATGAACAGTGCTTATTTTCTGGTTCAGTTAGACTTCCTTACTTCATGCTGATTGATGTGTAGAAATCCCTATAGACTACTGAAGAATTGTCTACTTTCTAGATGACTGTTCTTGTTTTTTCCTTGTTCTGAATAGTTAAATATTCTGGTTTTGAAATGAATGTATTTTCAGAAGCTTCTTGTTACAATTGAAATCCTACCAATTTACTTCCAACATTTTCCATTTCAAGTGATCTTTTATAGTCCTCTTGACTATTTTCTGCTCTGCTCTTTTGTGTTGCTATGTGAAAAATGTCCTTTTGCAAAGAGTAGCTTCACTATTTGCTGATATGCTCAGCTATGTTATAATATGCTCATTCTTAATTTTTTAAAAATTTGAATAATCTTTCTAGTAAAAATGACAATTCCCACATATACTTATTTGCATATATATGTGTGTGTATATATATATATATATATACTTTAAATCATGGAGAATGGTTTTGGACTTCTGATTGTTTATACACTGCAGAATATTGAGAACTGTAGGATACATGCAAGACACAGCAAAGTGGTACAGAAGCCAAAAATGCTGTTGTGGAGATTCTAAGCAAATACAGTGTCTCTGTCCCTCCCTCCCTTCCCCTCCCTCACTGTTTGTATTACTCATTGCTTATTAAATGTTTGATATAGATACTTAGCATGGATGAATATTTACAAAATAGATGCATCACCTTGAAATGTAAGTGTACTAGAAAGTGGGATGAACAATGTTTAAATGTCATATTAAGAAACTGATCCAAACTAAGAAATATATATTTTTATTTTGATTAAAGAATTGATGCCTAATCATGCAAATTAACTTTTTTACAACTGTGAATCTGCTGTTTTCATTATTGTGATTTTGATGTGATTAGTTATCTGAAATTAAAACTTTTAAAAACAGTTTCATAGTATTTCCAGTTTTGAATGGGGACTGCTCAAACAGTTAGGAAAGGCCAGGTACCTGTGCCTTTTGTAACAGGTGCTAATTAAGAATAATGAGAGAGAGCTCCTTTTTTCAAATTGAGTTTTCTCATTTTCTTCTGTTGTGCTTCTCAGTTTGTAAAGCAGACATCCACGAAGAGAGGAATCAAAATCTGCCTGTAAGGAGTGCAGCTCAGTGTATCAGTGAGAACAATACAAGTCTGTATTATTCTCAGAAGTCGGAGGGGACCTGCTGTCTTAAGAGACATGCTTATTATTGAGTTTAAGGAACTTGCTGGGATGGCACTGTGAAATTAAGATACAGGAATTCAATCTTTAAGAGCTCTGTTATAGCATTTAAGTGTGTGAAAGATTTGACTGGGTTATTTTCCTGTCCCCTTTAAAGAAAGCAAATGATTCAGTAGGCTTTAAGCGTATAATTGAATGCCTTTTTTTCCAGGGAATTCCAGATATGCTATTTTTAGGGAAACAGTTACCAAATCACATCTGTATGCCTTAGCATTTAAGTGTTTAAAATGTTAGTTTTGTATTGATTAACAGTATTGCTGGAAAGTATTTTTTCCGTCACAGAAGTGGAGTTTCTCTTTTTCTCCTTGAGGCTGCTTTAGCCTGTTGCTTGATGCTGTAATGCAGAGATTGTTCATTTCCTAGCAAAACTGGAGTCAGAACAGAATTGCAAGTGTGCTGAGAACAAAAAAGCTTCAGGGTTAACCCTGTTCTCTGTGGACACAGTGATCTCTTGGAAGGAGTATCTTTGTGTGTGTTGTCTAGTTCTGATCTTTGCTTCTGTGGTGGAGAAACTTAACTCCTGAGTAATGAAGTGCTTTAACAGATTATTTTCCTTAACTAAATTAATTTATTTACAGACTTTTAAACATTCTAAATTCTTGAAAGTCCCAAATTCTGATGCTAATTCCAGATAAACCAGTGACACCTGTGCTCATTTATCTCAACACTGTGATCCCTTTTAAGGGCTTGAATTTTCCTTTTTAATCTGCAGGCTCAAGGCACAGTGTCTCCTTTCAAAGCCAGTCGTGTGCACTGAAGTTGATCGCTGATACCATTTGAGGCCATAGCACGCTGGAGCTTGATGAGTTTTATCTCTGTCTGCCATAATGTGCCTATTGTAGGCAAAATTTCTGGTATAATCATTTTATGTTTGTATTCTAAAAGTATTGTGCCAGTCAGTTATTTTCTGTGGAACCAATACAAATAACCAATAAGTAATCAATACAAAACTGTAATTTTAAAATTATGTTTCTTGTGCAGTTGATGCAAAGCTGCCATGTAAATACTGGACTTTGGAAATGTGCGAAAGACTTCAGGTTTTATAATATTTGTGAAATGACTATGCTGTTTATCAAGTGGTGGTTCTGTGGGGCACAGAATGTGCAGAATGCTTTGGTTTTGCCTTGGGAGAGTGCTTGCAGATAGCGTTGTGTATTTGTTCCCAGAGTTTTACGAGGTGAATGAGAGGGTGGGCTTGGAGTCTGATGCTCCATGGAGAATTCCCTGCCTGAAACCTGGTAGGACAGAAGTGCAGCAAATTTGCATCCTCGCTGTGTGTGTTGGTCCTACTTCTTGGAGATGTAAGGGTCTTTCAGTCTCTAGAAGTAGTAGTGATCAGAGCTGGCCTTAAGATCTTGGCAAAATGGCAAGGGGCTTCTGGTATGCTCTAAGGGAGAAATTGGATAGTCTTTCCTTACTTTGCAGTTGAAAGCTCCTTTAGATTTGTCTGTGAAGTCACTGTGTTGCTGCTGTAGGAAAAGAGCAATTATTTTCTCTTTTTTTTTTGCCACTATGAATTCCCCTTGTGGGAATCGATTGTGAGTGGACTTGAAGTGGAGACACTGGGAAGCTCCACCTTTAGGGTTCCCCGTATCTGAGTCTTTGTGGGAAAGGAACGATATAGGTTCTAAAGTTCATGTAAAACAAGAACAAATTCTAAACCAGTTATGTCTTTTCAGAAAGGTGAATGGATAACTAGTAGAGGCTGTATTTTATGTTGTAAAGCAACACTCTTGTCTAACAGAAGGTGAATAAATAATTTCTAACAGGTATACAGCTTTCAGAGAGAGAGGAATTGCAGTGTCCTGCTTAGGGGCAAAAGTAGACACCAAACATTAGAACATATGACAAACAGGATAACCAAAGTGTTAAAAATTCTTGAAACATTTTATTATGTTTGCGGGTGTTTATTTGTTTTTTTCTGGGGTTTTTTGTTTGTTTTGGGAGTTGTGAAAACAAAACAGAGGGATCCCAAAACCTTAGTATGTAACTGGCCTCTGAATGAGCATGTACCTTTTCTTAAGAGGAGGTCTGTTTTGCATTTAGTCATCTATGTTTGTTTTCCATGTGTTAGAAATATTTTCAGAGGCCTTTTCCAGAGCTATATATAACACCTGCAGTTTTTTTACCAGAATAAAGATAAGCAGTGAACTGAGTTTGGAGTTCCTGTAATCTCCAATCTGACTTGTGGAGTGACCTTGTTTCATACTAGAACTTGTTTAATTCTGAGATGCTTCAGGAGTAGGACTCCATTAATCTTTCAGTTTCAACATCAGTGAAATTTTTAATGGTTTGATTGATCATGCATATATTATGGCATGTTGCAAACCGAGAGGGCTGAAAACTGCCATCAGAGAATTGACTATGAGAAGGAGGTTTTCTGAAGTAATTCTTGTTACAGCTGAGACTGCTGCAAAATAGACCTGAGTTTAGCTGGTGCTAAATGGAAATGTTGGAGCTCTGTAACAATCTGTTTTTCAGCTTTGTGCAAATAATCATGGGCAACTCCTAAACAAGTGGTAAGAAAACAGTCTAAATCACAAACCTCTTGCACAAGTGTAATATATTGTCTTAGCTGATAGTAATCTATTTAGTGTTGCTTTTACTTAATCTTCCTAAATCTTATCTTCTGATTTGAGGATTTTAACTTATTTTTGTGTTTTTCTTGGTGATTGATTTGTGGATATCAGAGGTGCATAACTTATGCCTGTCAAGTTACGACAGGCCTGATGGGACAGTTCATGTTAACTTGTGGTTTGCCTTTGGCTGCCCTCTTTTCTGAGGACTCTGCAAAGTCTCTGCCAGGTTTCAACCTTTTTGTATGACCTCAACCACCATATATCCAAGTTGCATGTGCTCTGGAGTTCCTCAGATAGGGTGTTTCTATGTATAGGAACATTGTGCCGCACTTGTGTAGAGAAATAGGAAATACTGTATGTGTCCTCAGTTATTTGAAACTGAGATTTTGTTACGTACATGATGCTTAAAATCAAATGACATTGCTCTAACATATTTATTTACTTGTTGAGTTGTACTCAAAATTAAGAACATTTAATATTCTCTGAACTAATTTGATTGATGAGAGTTCTTTCTCCAATTTTTCCTCTGATTAAAAGGCCACTGAAGTAAAAAAACTTGCCCCTGATTCTTTTGTTGTTGCATTGAAATGTAACTAATGCACAGGAAAGAACTTTAAATTCTGATTCTGAATCACATGTCTGTTGTCATCTTTAAGTTATTTTCCCCCAATTATTCTGTCTTCTGAAAACAGAAGTGCTACATAATTGGACTTCAGGAGTCATCTGATGGAGAACTCTGCATGCCTTATTCGTTAAATTTGACAAGGTGGTTGTAATTTTGAAGAATGACCAATTTGAAGCTTGGATCCGTTTCCCGTAGGCTGGTAATGTTGGGATGAAAGTGACCTAGTTCCGACCTCTTTGTTGAATTTATATTTTCTACATGTTTATATCACTGGGGAAGAATAATTTAAAATTATTTTCTTGTGGCAGAAATGCTTGTCTTCTTTCTGTGTATCAGTTTAGCTTTTTACCTAATGACTTTGAATAGTCTTCCTCCTTTCCCTTGTCCTCAGGTAACTCCTCTTCCAAATTTGGTGCATTTTAACTTCATTTTGATGTCAAGGTTTGTAAGAAATAATACTCATTTCAATGCTACCGTGACAGTATTGTTATATTTTAACTTGGTGGTCATGCTTCCCTTGGCTGAGCACTTTGTGACGAGAAAGAAACCTTCATGTTTGTGCCTGGCTGATGAAGCATGCTTAACCAAAGTGGACCTGTAGCCTGAGCAAGCCGTATTCTGTTTCTGAAGGATGTGCTGAGTGCTGATGCAAACCTTGGAGACTTCTGTTGGTAACATCAGAAGGATATATCAGGTGCTCAGTGGCACGTTGCATACACTTGGAAGGATGTAAATGTCTTGCCTTTTCACAGGGAAAAGTGTCTTATAATGGGAAGATGTTTGCCAAAAGGAAGTGTTTGTCTGGAGAGCTCCCCTGCTCCAGCAAGTTTGTTCAGATGTCTGACCTTTTTTGCCTGCAAATGGTCACCCTTCCCAGTGTGTACTCTTCCCTGTGTTGAAGTTTGTTTTTCTTTTGCATTGAAATAAAGCCAAGTGTTGATTTGGTCCTGGCTGTCTTTTTGTTACAAGTTTTTGGTGTTTGTCCTCTCCTTTGGTTTTTATATACAATTCCAGCAGTAGTGTGATGTTGGAGGAAAAAGAGGAAAATAAAACATTTCTTGCATTTTTGTCTGTAAGATTACAGCTTGGATTCCCTCATCTGAAGCACCCATCCCTCCTTCACCTTCTCTTTTGTCCTTTGGTTCTCTGGTTAAACTCACTGTTGATGATGGATGAAGAACTTTTTCCTTCTTTATTAGGGTAGCCTGACAAAATAAAAGAACAGAAATGAATAAACTAAAAATTTACAATTTTCTAGTATGCTAAAGTTGAAAACAAAGGAGGAATAGATTTGTATTAGGCGGTGAAAGTGAAGGACTTGCATCCTTACAGATAATGTAAGATATCTTACTGCATCAGCAGAGAAGTATGCCTGTAGCTCAAGGGCTGTGTATAGCACAATTCAACATATATATATGTTTTTCAGTGGATGCCAACTAGTGAAAATCGTTGTCACATAACACCAGAAGTAGAATGCTGAATGTACTATGTAATACATAACGCAGGATCCTCTGTTTCTTGCTTTGTCATAGCTAAAGCAGTCTTTGGGATAGTTTTGGTTCAAGCATGGCCCCACTGTGTACAGGCATTCTCCTGTGGGCCAGCCACTTATTTCTTGTGGTTAAACCACAAAGTGTGTGGTAAACTGGACTATTATCTTGGTTTCCTTAGGAGAAATGTATTGTGAATATTTTACTGTATAGAAAGTAGCCTGCAAATTAAGAGATATGTTGGCTCCCAAAACTTTTCCTGTTCTCTGAAAACATCCTCAAATGGGAAGTATTTTGTAGGATTGTGTTTAAATCTTGTTTGGAAAACAATGATTTCTATAAATCCCTACAAATGTGAATGTTTCCTACCGCATCTTTAGTGGGAAAACTGAACAAACTTGAAGTCTTGTTGTTTATCGTGCTGTCTGAGATTGAATGAGGACTTTTAAGAGCAAGTCAAAGCCTAGTAGCTACAGTCGCAGAGATAATAGCAAGTATTCATAGCTTGTTGAAATAATTTTCCGTTTGACAGGACTTTTGGTATTTACTCTTAATT
>NW_009603092.1:99263-122149 GCF_000690535.1 Cariama cristata | reverse complement strand
TCCTGCTGCTTTCCCATATGCGGTTTAACTGAAATGTCATTAATTATGATGCTAGATAATAAACATCCTGAAGGCAATGAGGTGGTTATTCCCTGTTCTTAAACCAATGCAGACAGAGACCTTCTCCATGACCCTTAGCTGTGCTTTAAAGTTGTTGGTGCTTTGTTTTTCCTACCGCCAGTCTTGTTCAGAGAAACACAATTTCTTCTCACGTGTCCTACCAGGAAGTCAGCTGGTCCAGATTAAATGAGTTTTAGTGGTGTTTGGAGGGACTTGAGGTGAGACCACCATGCTTACTTTATTTTAGACTTCAAAGTACTTGAGGTGAGACCACCATGCTTACTTTATTTTAGACTTCAAAGTAGACTCTCACAAGTGAAATATCTTTCAACACACAGAGCTCTTACCGTATGGATCAATAACATTGGGCTTTTTGATTACTGAGGTAATTCAGAGGAGCTAGTTCCAATTATTTTTCTCTTCCAAGTGGCTGACCACTGTGTTTCTGTACTGAGGGTTTGCAAAGTGAGTACTAGCGCACTTTCGTATCACAGATTGTCCTTCATGCTTGAAGGTGCTTTTCTAACGTTTACTTCTGTTAACTTAGAATTTGGGGTTAGTAAGTCAAGGTAATGTAAGGTGGGTGGATGCTCTTTAGTGACCTCTTTCTTGTTATTCCTCAGTGGCAAATATGATGAGTGCAGAGTATTAGTGTCCTACAGAAAAACAGAAAACCTGTTGTATGTTTTAAAATCTCCCGTGAGTTACCTGTCTATAATGAATGGTTAATTCAGGTTTTTTTGTAACAGTCTTCCCTCTCCTCCTCTTGTTTTCATTCCTTCTCCACAAGCTTCTGTTGTTGTGACATCCTGTGTTTGTTTTTAGTGTTGCTTTTGCTTGTGTATGAGAAGCTAGTTTGGAATCTTGTCATATAAATTGAGATTCATGCTTTCAAGACTGGGTACCTGAAATTAGTATTTTAAGTAAAGGAAGCCCAGTTATTAATGGTGTGCTGAGTGTACGTTATTTCTGTGGAAGTTGTATATGACCAGCATGTTACCCCTCTTTGATTTAGGATACTAATCTAAGGTAAGTATTCAACATTGAAACAGCTTGTTATGTTTATGTTTTAATGATACTGAATGGCAAACATACTTTTTTTTCCTGATTTTTAAAATGCATAAGTGCTACAAAGGCAATGCTTTTAAGTCATTTAAAGCGCTCTCTGTGATGAGACCTTTAATTGTTTCCCTTTTACCTAGATTTGATAATGAATCTCTGGGTTGTTTGGTGGAATCTGCTTAAATGTTAATGTGCAGCAGGGGTAATATATGTAAACTTTTACAAATGATAATTTGTAGGCTAAGTCAGGGAAGCATAGACCTGCTTCTGCTGAACGGGACCAGGATGTCACCTTCTGTTCCGAGTCTCCTGTTGCTTTGTGTCAGGTGGCTGGTAAAGTCTTTGGTAAGTGGTCTGCCCCCAAGATGGCAACATAAATAACTCCATTAAGACAAAAGGAGGAATAGAATTACAGCACCTTCCGTCTATTCACATAACATAATTTGGCTGTTACAGTTCGTTCTTTCAATGTACAGTCAGCTAGGAAAGTCTCCTAATGCCCTCTGCAGCCTGGGAATTTTATCTCCTGTCCTTTCTCATGATACATTAATGGAAATGGGCTTTCCAAGAGCTGTGAAACAGATGTCAAAAATGCAGCTAACAACAGTGACAAACTCTGCCTTCTGTGTCTCTTGTTACCGTTGGATCTCAGTGTGGTTTCAAATCAGGATGAAAGAAACCACGTCAATATAACAATTCCTTTTGCTTGTGGTGAGTGTTTATTGTAATTGTGGCCTTCAGAATATTTTTGGTACGTTCAGAAATACGTGTTAGAACAGCAGCAGAAAGCTGTTTTGGGTACGTAGCTGCAGTGAGCTGAGGAGTCTCTTGCCTTAAAATTGCTGATACGCATGGTAGTATGTAAGAAATCAAAACGTTGCCTGCAGTTCTCCAGCCTTCCTTTCTCCTTGACCCTGGAAATGAAAAAAGTTTTGGGAACTTTTTTAAAGAAATCAGTTCTAAATTAACTTACATTTTTAATGTTTATTAAAAGCTGTCATATACAAAAACCTGAGGGTAGTGCTCAGATCTTAAGGGTTTTATTAGTCTGGGAGTTTGAAGTTTGGAAGACATACGGAAAGTTAAAAAAGTACACTGCAAGTTTGTCTTGATATTAGAGGATACTTTTTCCTTACATCCTCTTCAGTCTAGTCTGTTCTTTACATGTTACTGTGAAGCTAATGCTTTTAGGGCTTGGGGAAGAGGAAAATGAATATTACCATACGAAGACTGTGAAATAAAACCAGCCTTAAAAAGTATTCATAAAGTGTGTTCTGTTGTGAATAGCCTGAACTTGTACAGTGTACGGTGGAACATTTGCACATATGTTACAGTTATGGGTGAGATCATTGGAAGATATTTTTATCCTTATAGTCAATATTTAGTGTCTTGTTTCTCTTAATAGTATTAGAATGGGTGAGTTGTTACGCTGAATTATATCTAAAGAGAGAATTCCTGCAGTTGTTCAGTCGCTTTATTATGTTCCAGCTAAAAGCACAGCACCATTATGATTTCATTTCTCGCCATGGTTGTGTTCTCATTTACAATATTTTTCTTCCTCTTTAACTAAGGTGCAAGATTTTCTGAGCCTATCCAGTTTGAGAGGAGTGAGTTTTTGCCATTTGTATCAGTCTGAGCAGGCACAGGCTTTAAAGTAGTGTTATGTTTCATGGAGATTAGATTGATGTTAATTTACCAAGAAGAAAAAAAATGCTGCAGAATTTACCACCCATACCGACTCTCCGTAGCCTTTAACTGAAGGAGAACCATGCTACTAATAGGTTTGCAAAGATTTTCAGAGAGCCTGTGGATAAACATTGGATTATTAAATAGGTTGTTACTTGTGTCATGGAAGTCATAGAATCATAGGATCATTATCAAGAATCTTGCTCAGATAAAATGATGTATTTTGGTACTGTGCAAATCCAAACATGTATCCTTATATGTTCCCTTTTTTCTTTATTGTAGCAATCCAAAACTGAAGAAAGTGTTTAGCCTTAAAATATATTTAGAGGCATTCAACTTTAATCTGAACACCTAGAAGAATCACCACATCAATAAATAAATTGTTAAAGGTTAATTATTCTTACAGTTAAGTGTAAGTTTTATCTAAATGTATTTATCGCTGCTTCCAGCTATTAGGGTTTACTATGGCTTTAATAATACATTGTATTACATCTACTACATACTTATGTGCCTCTACAATTTCCACTTAATTTTTTTTTTTTCCTTAAGAATTTAGTGCTCATCAAAATACTACTGTCAGTGGTTCTTGGGCACTGTGCTTTCTCACATACCAGCTCTGACTGGAAAATTTAATCATTACCAGAGTGGTAAATTATATTTATATTTCCTCATCTTTTATTGCATTAAGTAATCGGTAATCAATTTGAAACGTAATCAGTAATCTTCTCCATCCAGCCCATTTATTCAACCCCTGTTTTTCCCCACTGTTTGAGAAGGAGCTGGCTGTATTCTGCTATTTTTCTCTCCTGTTTGTGCACTGCTCTGATGATAATAGAGGGGAAGTTGTCTGTCATATAGCCTCTGGGATGTAATTTAGCCATAGTAAGGCTTGTCCTGCTATAGCTCACAACAACTTTCGTGTTGGTGCATTATGCCTACCAGGTATGCCATAAACCAACAGAACCTGTGAGAGTCTTGACAGCAAGAAACTAGGCAAATTTAATACTTCTAGTTCTTAAAGAGAGCTGAAGATAGTTTTCTAGAAGAATGCTTGTACATGGCTCTGGAGGGATGGTGGAGACAAACTGAAAGTTGTGTGTGTGGCGCAGGTGCGAGCAGGCAGTGGGAGGGAGCAGCTGTGGGTCGCCGGCCTGACTGCCACCCGGCAGGGCTGGAAGGGCTGGTGCTGAGGGAGTTTCGCCTTTTGGTGTCGGACTCCAATTTGTGGTGTGAAGAGCTCTTGTTGGCCAGGAAGTACCTGGTAGTGGGTGTTATGGGCCCCCGTGTCTCGCTCCACATGTGGTGAGTCTTCAGCAGTGGGGTTCTGGGCAGCAGTTCTGGGACAGCACTACCTGGGGCCGTGGTCGGGAGGGGAAGAGCTGCGGCGCTCTGTGCCTTGGGGAGCTGTTGGCTCGGTTCAAGCAGTAAACACCAACATTTCGAATGACTTGGTAAGGCAGACTGCCAAAGATAAGACAGGGTCAGTCATACCTCCCAAGAGCGCCTGAAGCTATCCACGATCTTTCCCCATTTGCTCCGTTTTCAGCAGCAGTCAGGGTATTGAGGCATATAAGGATGCTGCGCAGTGCGTTTCATCTGCTGTTTTGTGTATGGTGGTGCTCGCAGTCCTGAGAGGGGAATATGGAGGCAGCGGCTCTTCCTCTGTTGTTATGCGAGTTCGGAGCTGTTTTCTGGCAAATTGCCCAGCAGCGAAGTTTGGTATTTTAGCAGTGTCTCTACCGTGTTCTGGAGGGAGGTTGTGTTTTTAACTGTACTTCTGATCAGGTGGGAATTATTGCACAATTAAATGCAGCAATATGGAGATTACACAGCCTTTTTTTTTTTTTTTAAAGGAAATAAAAAAATTGAAGACATATGCAATGCTAATTTGGCCTTATTTTTTAATTTTCTCAAGTGTAGGGTTTTTTCCTTGTTATTTGTTTGAGATGCTTTCTTTTTTTTTTTTTTCCCTAATGAACTTTGATATATGAAGAGTATGCAGCATAGACAAGCTCAAAGCTTCTTGCTTTTCCTAACCTTGTACAAGCTTATATTAAGCTTTGATAGAGCTTTGGGATTAATTAGTTTTCTTCCAGAAAAAATTAGCTATGCTTGTTACACTGGGTTTGAATTTTGCACTGAGGTTTCATTTTAATAAGGTGGCTGAGGTGTAGGAGGAAAACATCTCTGACGTCTGTCCCAGCTATGTTTTCTGTAAATATAGTTTTTACCAGGCTAAACTGTAGATCAAGGCAATGTGCAAGTTGGACCTGCTATATCAGCTATATCTTTTTCGTTTAAAAAAATAATTTAAACAAAAGCTACATTGAAAGTTAAAGCGAGCTTCTACATTCTGAACATGATTTTATTTTTCTGTTTAATTTTGGTATTTTTTAAATGTCTTTAGTGGTTGTATGTTGATTTTACTTTGGAAGATCATGATACATAAATAAATGATACTTCACGGTTCTGTGATTCTGTGATCTCTCTAATATGATGCTAATTTGTAGCCCATGATGATACTGTTTTTAAGAAGTGCATGAATTGTAAGTGGTGGTTGGTAATTGTGGTTTCTGTTATTTTCCTTGCAAATGTCACCTGAATTGAGGTTCTTTCTTACAATTTCTTAGTGTGACTGTTTGTTGCACTGCAGACAAGAAGGGTGAAGAATACTACCCATCTTGTGCTGCGAATTTCTGCCCTGCTTTGTTGAGTATGCTTGAGACTAAGGAAGTACCTAATTTTTGAAAAATGTTTGTCTCCTCTTCTGAAAATATTAGACCCTAATACATAATGTTCTAGCAGTAGTTGCCTTTCTGGTAAAGATAGATAAAATGGGCAGTGATTCCTGGAAAGGACAAAAGCTATCTTAAATTCTATTAAGATCTCAACAAATGTTTCTAAGTGTTATTGGAAATTAAAAAAAATAATAATCCCCCATTACTTACCATATGGCATTGGTTTAGATCTTGCTGGGAGGTCTTGACTGTTTTGTTTCAATGATTGCATAACCCCTCACTTCAGAAGCTTGTTCACATTAATAGCTCGCTAAGGGAAGGATGGACCTTTATCTTCTTTAAGATACATAGAGTTTAGTTTTTACCTTTAATGGTATTCACAGCAAGAATTCAAAATAGCTTTCCTTCTCAGCTTTGTTGCTGGAAGCACAGGGATGCTTCATCCAAGTAAGTAATAGTTGATTTCTCTCTCCTTTATTTTTTTTTTTTCCTCCCTAATATTTGACAGCATTTTAAGAAAAATTCAGGGTCTGAGATTTCAAAAATTTTTTTCTTTTTTTTGTTAAGGTGAGATGACTTAAATGGAGAATAGCTGACATAAGGAATGGTTGACAGCCTCTGGTGGTTGAAGTTTATCTAAAAGGATGAGAGATCGGAATGGCTTTTGTAGAATTTTTACCTGCTAATTGTCTACTTTGCATGTTTTTGAATTATATATGATAGGCAGCCCAATATTTACTTTTTTACAAGAACTGCTAATAAAGAGGTTTTTGGTGCTGTGTTTTTTTTTTTTTTTTTTTTCCCCAAACTTCTCCTCCAGTTCAGGATGTTAAGTCTTTCAGGCATTGATATGCTTATCATTTTCCTTGGGAGATGTTTGTCATCATTTTGAAGCATAATTAGTGATTTATTTTTTTTTAAAAGATTTTCCCTCCCAACATCTCTTCAACTTTCACTCCACATACGTCTTCTATAACTTAAATAGTGTTAGGAGTTGCCCTCAAGATTTTTTTGGGCACGCTGTAGGAGTAAATGAACTCCTGCAAATTACTACATAACTATATGCCTTTAATGGTACAGGAAATACTGAGGGATGCGATTTCAGAGTCTGAGAAGACACTACACTAATTGATGCATTTTCTTGCTTTTAGATTGATTGGTCCTGTGAAATGAAGACAAGGTGATTCGGGGTGGAGGAGGTGTGTGTGTGATTTGTTCTTAGGTGACATTTAGTATAATTTCTTTTTTGTTCAGGGGAGAAGTCTTTGCTTCCATAACATATGGACATAAAAGCATCTATAACATATGGATGCACATAAAAGCGGCTTTCTCATTAGAAGTGTACTTACTGTATTCTTGATTCACTGCAGACTTTTTTCTTGTTAGATTTTTTTTAAATAAAATATTTAGCAGTGTAGATATGTAATACATTTTTACTTTGCAAGGCTGATAAATCTGCAACTCTGACTCTTGTTGAATAATTCACTTTCTCAATAAGTGTAACTTTTTTATTTAGTTTATACAGTTTATTTGGTAGAAATACTTGCACAGTAAGATATTTTCTAACATGATTAAACTTGCAAAAAAGAAATCCAATGACATATTAGATGCACTCTTTATTGTATGGGGAAAATATTTCTTACAGTTCCCTACTATCACGCCTGCTTTTATTGTTGTAATTTATCAATTTCTATAATACAGTTTCATGATTCAGATTGTTACGGAATGACACTCTAGTCAGTAGGGATCTCTTCAGTTCAATCACTGCCAGCTACTGCAAGCCTCTTCCCAGGTGAAAAGTACTAGCCATTGTATGAACACCAATAATGAAGGAATTTAAAGATTTGGGTGGATGTACCATGGGCTTCTCAGGTTGCGTGATGGGAATTTTTAGCCCAACGCTAAATCTATGCCTTGGTCTATGTCTAGTAACAAATTATGATCCTCATTGGCCACTATCTTAGACTTAGATTTAATGCAGAGGCTTACATAGGTGGAAACTTGATTTTGAAAATTAAGTGGGCTAGTCCACTACAAAATGAGACCAAGAAAACAGTATATTACTGAGACAAAACACTCAGATTCCCTTTTGGTGCCACTTATTTGAAAATTTTTAAACTGAAAAAAAAACCAAAACCAGCCAAATCATCCACAGTGTTTTTACCGTTGTTCTGAAGTCTTGCAGTGTATTTATCTTCGTTTCCACCAGCAGAAGACCACAGATGGAAGAGTTCCTTCAGGGCAGCACAAAGCCTCTGAAACATCAGTCTCCAGTTGCCCATCCGTGTGCACATCACTCAGCTGTTTTGGAAGGGATGTTCTTGATCTGACCCTGTTTTTTCCTGACTGCTTTTCCCCTATATCTGTATGTGTGGATTGTTCTTTGTGTCTCACATTCTTCATTTTTTCACTGGTACTCCCTACTCTGTGGAATGGGGCTCTGCAGAGCTGGCTGAAGAGAACCGTGTGGGTGTTGGCTCTCTGCAGGTTATTGCCGCAAATGCTTTTTGAAACACTTGCTTTCTGCTGTGTTAGGGGTTAGCCTCCCTTGGGCATTTTTCCATTATTAGAATGTTAATGGGAAACAGTTCTTGTCCTCTCCTGGTGAAATTGGTGTATCTGGAAGTTATACATGTCTTTCCTTCTTCAGGTTTTAGCAATAAAAGGTTTAAACTCTCTTATACTGTGCTGCTCAACAAAATTTTCTGTGCTGCCTTTCTCTTAGATTTTTCCATTGCTGCCATTTGCCTCTTGGTTTTGGTAATGTAGCTCTATTTTAATAAGAAAGTGATCTCTCCTACCAATAGCCCCAGATGTTTTCATCTACATTTCTTTCCTTGAGAAAGAGATCATTAATTTTGCATGAAGATTATTCCTAAAATAAGCACCCCATTTCTGTGGATTAATTTGTTCAATTTCTTGCTATCGGTAGTAATTTTGCTGGCATAAGATGTGAAATTACATGTTGTAGCGTTGTTGTCCTGTTTTGTTATTTTTTTATAATTTCAGTGGTGCAAGGCTCAATATTTTGCTTAAAAATGTATCAGGAGAATTTTGTATAATTCACCTGTCTTATTCTTTTATTCAGAGATGCTTTTCTTCTTATTCCAAGTCTTCTGAGTAGAGGAAATTTACCTTAAATATGTATCTCTGACAAATATGATGTGCCAGCTTGCTTTAGTCAAGCTGTAGGATGCTATAGAGTAGGCCATGGTGCTTGTCAGATGGCAGAGACATATGAAGGTTCAGTGATACTTAAGATAAAATATTTTTAAAAAAAAAATTTAAATGCTTCTGCTCATAGGAGGGAAAATGATAGAACTAGAACGAGGAATTGCTGGTGGGGTAATATATCTTTTTCCTCAGTTTGCCTCATCAAAACAAGGGTTTGTTGTAGGAGTTTGTGCCTGCTATATGAAGTTTGTTACATATACCTTAGGTCTGGTCTGATTTTTGCCTTTTATTTGGTCAGTATATATCTAACCAAAGTAAATGCACCCTGCTAAAGTACTGCAGGGGGACAAACCAGGTCTATTTAGTAATTTCAAATTTATGGTCTCCCTTGCATCTGTTATGAGCTGTTTCCTTGCTGTCTTTTAAAATCAGTATCTAATTTGTGTATAAGAATGTTCCATTTTCAGTTGAAAAACTTTTGAAGTCCTTTCTGACATCCTGAAACAACTGAGCTAATTAAATTTGTTTTCTCTCAACTTTAGAGGCACTCTTAGCTCATTAGGGGTATTTTTCAGTGGTTCATTTTGCTCACTCACTCTATTTTAAGCAGCCAGCATACAGAGTGTGCATTTGGAGTAACCCTGGTTCGTTCTTCGATAGAAGAGCATGTTTTGTGGTTCAGTAGTTCATGTCCGAAGAATAACAAATTTCCCATTTCAAGTGTAAGTGAAGCTTGGTATAAGGACTAAGTTAAAGGATTAGATTAAATGAGATAAAACCACTTTTATTTGGTTTGTTTAATGCAGCAATAGAAAATATTTTTTAAAAAATACTTCAAAAGGGATTGTCTGAATGTCAATACACTCAAAGCTTGAGTCTCCAAAGATGAGCTCTCTGAAGCAATAAATTTGTCCCCTCTGTCCATGTTTTTCACTACTTGGTGAACATTGAGAGCAGGCAGCCTGGGTTTTCTAAGGAAGAGTAAAGCAATTGGTGACTTGCAGAGTAGTAACAGAAGATGGATAGAACTAAGTCAGAGCAGTATGAAACAAAAATACTAATAGAAACGTTTTTTTAATATGGTCTGCAAAATGCCTTCTTTCAGGGCTTCTGTTTTTCTAGTCCAGGACTCTGTTTATTGTAACTGTCTCCTTGAAGTGTTTTGTGAGATGAAGTTTTTAGCTCTGTTAGTGGGACACAGCTGTCACTGAAGTGTTTTGTCACCCCCGGCAGAGAGGTGCTTTTATTTAATCTTTGCATGTTGAGTTGCTGCTCTGGACGGTAAAAAGTTGAACTGAAACTGCTGAAAAATGTGTCTGATCCTGGAAAACAGTATTCTGTGTTAGGTAGAAATCCTTGCAGAACTAGGTGACCTTTTGATCAATATGTTAAAATGTCATTGGGCACTGTTCAAGGCAAACTACAACAGTAACATAGCTTATTACAGTAGTGGATACTACCTTACAGCATTATATTTCATTTTCTTCAGGTAGGCTTCTACCTTTATGCAGTATTTACTCTCCTGTTCTGACCTTCATCTGCCATGTGAAGGGTTTTCCTTGCTTTTTTTGCCCCCTTCACCTTCTCTCTGCAGTTACGCATCTGTGCCCGTCTGCAGTGTGCGGTGGAGGGGTGTTGGTGGGGAGTCCTCACTCATCCGTCTTGGTTTGTGTATGGGCTGTGTTTGTAATTCCGTTCGCAGACTGAGCTGGGTACCAATTTCTGGTTTATGGGCCTTGCAGAACGGGCATGTTTTTCCTTTTCTAAACAAAAGTCTGGTTTGATTTCTCTGTGTGGGCCCCACGGTATCCTGCGGTTGGCAGCAGGAGGTGCTGGTGCCCGTCTCTGCCTGGGGGACCAACCCCAGCGGCTGAGTGGCACAGCCCCATCTGTAGTTACCTCTGTGGCATTGATCTTCTGCTGAGCTTGTTCGCTGTTGTAGGCAGTATTTATTGCAGGCCAAGTCTGCATGTGTACTGCCTCCTATTTAAGTGAAAATGCAATTTTAAATTTTGTTAAATCATTCTGTTGGATTGTAACTCCCTCCAGAAGCGGAGAGTAAAAGTGGCTTATGGAGGGGTCTCCTGCACCTGGTGCTGTTAAAACCACATTGCTAGGCATGAGGAGAAGGACTGGGACATTTCCTTTCCCTTATTTGGCCACAATAACCTGTTCATGTTTTTGTCTGCCAACAAGCTGTTACACAGTGACATTTTTAGTTTTCTTTATTTCCTGAGCAGTATGTGTTCTGGATAAACTTGAGTCTGGGTCCAGGTTTACAGTGCCTTGAGCTTCTGTGGGATATTTGGGTCCGAGGTTTTCAGCTAGTATTTCCTTTTTTGCAGTTTTCCACAAGTGATGCTGTCCAGGTGAGGTCAAGTAGTGAAGACTGGTTTGGGAAGGCATCATGTGTGCTGATATGCTGTTTGTGTGCCTGTCCAGGGCAGTTACGTAAAATCCCTAAATGAGCAGATGTGACTTCTGATGTAGCCTTTTACAGCCCAGGAGGAAGAATGTGGAATAAAGACTGATCTTAGGTGTCTGGATGTACATTATAAAGTACATAAATATACCTCTAACAAAAAACCCAGCAGAGTGACTCTGGAGCTGTCAGCTCTTTGTCACAGTCTCAGGGTCACTTTGGGCTTGCTCTGAGTTTTTCCCACGATGGATTCCACCTCTCTAGGTAGGAGAATACCTGCGGGACAGCACTGTCACTCGCTTGCTACCTCTGTCAGTGACCTGGTTACAGGGGTGACAGTTCAGAGGAGCCGCTCTGTGGTATGGTTGCTCAGTATGTCCAGAACGGGCCCGACATGGAGGGCTAATTTCATGGCCACTTCTGATACCCTTTCAGTAGGGATACTTTGTTCTTGTAGTTCCCTGTGCCGCTCCGTTGTATCTCTTCAGCTGAGTTAAACAGGCCCTTTTCTGGTATACACAGGATAGCAGTGGTCCTGCTAGTATTAATGCTGTAGTTTCATTGAAGCTACCGAGCAGCTGCTGCAGAGTTAATAATTGGGATTGAATATGAATGAAAGCCAAATCTTTATTTCCATCATAATTGGATAAGAAAATTTAAAAAAAAAAAAAAAAAGAAAAAAAAGGAGGGGGAAAAAAAAGCTTTTCTTTTTAGATGAAAATCTGTAAAGGCTGAATTTTTTTGTGTGGTTGGTTTTTTTTTTTTGTTTTGTTTTCTTTATAGCCAAAGTTTTGCCCTATTTAGTGCAAAAATGCAATTGACGTTAATGTGCATATTATCAAAAATAATACTATTTTTGAACTTATTATTTTGAAACCAATGGCAGGTAGATCTCCAGCTTTTATGCCTGTATTGCACACCGTAATGCAAAACTTCTCATCCCTTGGCCAGCAACATGAGAGATTTATAGGACAAAAATGGTTTAGAACAGTAATTCCTCTTACAGGTCTGAAGCTTACCTCTTTTAATACAGTGTTGAACATTGTTTTATCTGCTCTTCTGTATACAGAAAGCCATTATTATATTGCATTAAGCTCAAAATTCATAACTATCTCTTAAAAATAAATTGTGGAAAATATCCTTGCAAGAGATCATCAAGCCTGAATTCATCCCACCTAATGAGATTGCACAGGTGCCTCTATCATCCCTAGCGTTATTTATTTTTAAATGCATGTCTGTCATGTTCAGAGAATTTTTCTCACCTCTTCTTATAAAGATAAGCAAACATTTCAGTTTGCAGAACCTTTGCTGGTTTTTATTGGTAAAAAAGAATTACGTGGCATCTACGTAATTCTACGTAGTCTTAAAAATTTAACTACTGATTTAATAACAAATATTGCCTTACAAAGATGTGTACCTTTTCTAATAAAGGTATTGTGACCCATTTTAGTCATTTGGAGGAGTGTCAGTGTAGTCTTGAAGAGAAAATAAAATTTGAACTGTGTATTTCAGTATTGCAGTGGTTTATTTCATCAGGGACAGTAGAGCCTGACCCCAGCAGAGCTTTAAATCTCACTAAGGTGTTTGTTCTTCTGTCTTTATAGTGATGTTTAATGACCTTCTGTGAATATATTTTTTTCACTGACAGACATGTTACAGAGTAGTTGTGAGTTCATAGGCAGCATATGCGATGCTTACTACCCTTGTGCTAAGCATGGGTGATGAACGTGTTTGCATGCAGAAGAGATGGCAAAAGACTCATTCCCAAGACTTGTGTTTCTTAATTTGATTTTCTGATTGAAGGTTTTGGCATTATAATATACAGCTGAAATATTGTACCCAAGCAGAAGTTTTAATTCTGCGTATGTTTTGTGGTACAGAACAGGAGGTTTCTGGAGCTTTGTAATAAATGTAGGCCTGTTGTAATTCAGCACTGAGTGTTGCTTGCCCTACAATTAGTTTAGAATCCTTGTACGTGTAACCCTCTGTACTGCTTTCTTTCCCAAAGCAATTAGTTGTTGAGTACATGCCTTTTCAAATGTGTCCCTGATGGGTTCACAGACTGTCTGCTGTGTGCATGTGAGTCTGTCTTGTTTGTACAAGTCGTTTGTGCACAAATCAGAGAAGAAATCAGTAGCATAATGTGGGACTTGCAGGATTTTTATATGTCTGCCATTTATGTGGCAATTTATTTTTTTCCACCTTCTGTTCACTGTGTTCCAGCACTGAAAAAGAAAGTCTTTGGAAACTTAAATAGAACAAAGCTTTTTTGTCAAAAGATCTTACAGTGATAGATGCCTTAGAAATGTGGATAGGTATTCTGCAAAAGTGCCTATCACTCAGAAAACCATTTAGTTCTGCTCATTCAGTGGTGTATAAACATCGTTAATTTAGTTTGATGTTTGGGCATGTATCTTGAATATAGAACACTGGGAAATACTATTGCTTCGGCTTAGCATTAAGAAAATCGGGAGGGTTTTAATAAGATGGCGAAATAGCAGTGAGTTGAAAACTCTCAAAGTTTTGGACAGGAAAAAAGATCTAGTACTTTGCTGTTTGACATCATTTGTAACTTGAGTGATGCCTGTGGAGATGAAAACCTGCATCTGCCTACTCTTTTATTTATTTCTTCTTTCTTTTGTCTGCCTCTTCTTTCACTTTCCCCTGGAATTTTTAATGTGTGTACAAGATGAAAGTCTTGGTGTAAGTGGGCGGTGTATCTGATGGTGTATAGCAGCACCCATCTGTAGGCTCAGATATGTGGGGAAGGGAAAAGCACCTCAAATGTTTCCTGAACCAACTGTGTGAAGTTCTTACCGAGGCAGGAGACCGATAATAAAATTTATATTATCAGGTTATAATTGTTTTGATACCTGTCTCCATTTGTGTGAGATATACGAATTATATAGAGTATATATGCATAATATACACATTATTAAATCAGATACACAGCATACAGTCATATTTTATAAATGAAACATGCTTGTGTCTCTTTCTCATGTATCTTTTTATTTTTATTTTTTAAACGTACTCCAGCACTTTTGTTTGAGTTACGGTGCAGAACATGTGAAAGGGATACACACGTTTGGGTGCGTTCTCCTTACTTGCCAGGTATCCATGGTAAGAGTGCAGGCAGTGTGGGAAGACTGGGAGGGAGGTTGCTAGAGAAATTGAAGACAGGGAGGAGGCAAGGATCAGTCAGATCTGTTGGGAAGAAAAGCAAAGATGCTGCCAGCTGTCTAGGAGGGATTAAACCATTTGAAGGGCAGTGACCATGGGGAGATCTGAGAAGCTGCAGACCACGTGTGAGAGAGAACAATGTGTTTAGAAAGGTTGGAGAGCAAATCCCATTTCCAGCCCCACACTATTTCAGTTTTAAACACACTTTTAAAAATTTAATTACCATCTTTTTGCCATTCTGCAAACACATCAAAAGAATGTAGTGGTTTAATTGCATGTTAAACAGATTTTTTTTTTTTTTTTTGGTGTTGGTTTGGGTTTTTTGAGGTAATTCTACTCCAAATAGAGTCAATTTCTGTTTTGTATCTCCATGTTGAAATGTGCAGAGAGTAACGCCTAAGTGGTAGATTCATCTCTGTCAACTGCAGGGAGGCTGATGTGATTAGCCCACAATTTAGGCTTTACTTAGCAAGGTGGGTTGAGTGTGAGCCTGGCAAAGGGATTTTGTTCTTTTTTGGGAAAATTAGTGATATTTAAATGCATTTTAGTACTCTAGTATGTTCTCTGTTCTCATGCATGTTCTTACTGTTCTCATGCAAACCCCTTTGATCTTCTGTTTTTCTAGGTCACAACCCCCCTTTAAGCTGCTTTATGCTTTAGCACACTTCCCCTACATAACAATCTTCTATTTTGGCAACTACATTTCTTACATTGAAACCATAAATTAAGTGTGGCCTTTCCTTTTGAAAGAATTGCTAAGGCTTCCCTTGTGCCACCCAGCTTCGGCATCTGTGTGGCTCTCCAAAGTTACAAATGTTCCTGTCTTTTTCAGAGTCAATCCTTGTGTTCTGGGTCATCTCCTCTCCTTCCTCCTGGGCCTTTTTGTCTGCCTGAACCCATGTGGCCCCTGCAGTAAAGACATTCCCTGTAGACTCAGTAGGCACATCAGTGCCTAAGAAATCATTGCCACTTCATCTCTTGCACACTATGGCCGTTCCTACCATTCCTTTCAGCGTTGAAGCCCTTGAGTGAGCCCTGCCGGTTTATTTCAGACTCAGATTTTGGTGCTGGAATAATGGAGATCCAGGTAGCTCAGCTGCTGTAGAGTGGGCAGCCACTGATGCAGCTGTTTTGCGTTTGTTCAGTGCTACATATATTTCTGACTGGATGGAATTGAGTAAAGAAAACCTAGGAATTAAGTGTTCTTAGTGAAGAAATAACTCATGAGTGCTCAATGCTGATGTTAGCGAAGTAGGGAGAAGTAAAGTTGTCTCCAGTTTCTCCTCTGCTAAGGAAGAGGAAAGAGAGAGAGTGTAGGAAACATAAAAACAAAGCCCTTGGGCAACAGAAATAAAGGCAAAAGAAGGAGAAGATAAATAATGTAACTTTGAAAAAAATATATTTGGAGGGGAAAAAATTGAACTCTGTGACTACAGAGCAGGAAACTTAAATTCAAGAAAAGAGGAGATGTACAAATAGATAATGCTGTGTGTTACTGTAGCTTTAGAGTTTGTTGCATAAGAAAATAGAACACCTGGGAAGTGAAGGAAAATTAGCACCAGGAACAGGTTAATTGGAGTAGACACATGGTGGTGTTACTTCCTAGTGGATGACACAAAAGTAATTTATGGTGGTTACCAGCAATAAGGCCACCCACACAGAGGAAAACCAGATGCTGTTAGTTAAGTTCTCCCCATCTTTGCTTTTCATTGCATCTGGAGATTTTGTTCAGACACATTACCTTTATGTCCTCCTTCCTACAGGATATGAGAATAAACATGTAATTGCTGTTCAGAATGAACATTGGTATTAAATAGCCTAATGCAATTTACCTCAATTATTTTAATTCAATCTGAACATAATTCAGCCTTCATCGTAAAATTATTAGTGCCAAGGGACATATTTTAAAGATTGTGAGGAGCACTTAGGATCATTTTAATCAGGGATGGATAAGTCCCATTAAACAATTGAGCTAATCTTCCTACCGAAACAGATCATAGCATGCTATATGCAGATATATATATGGTGTTTCATGAGCAGTAAGTCTAATGAAGTCTCTCTCTCTTTTTTTTTTCCCCTGATTTTTTTTTTTTTTTCTTAATAGATGCTTGTTACTTGTACCCTATGCTGCTGTGCCCCATATTCCTCTGTCTTTGGACACAAGTGCTGTCCTTGGGCTGGAAATGGCGGGATGCTGGCCAGGCACCACCCCTTGGAGTGAACCATCCCTCCCACCTTCTTTTTAACAAGGTCTTTAATACACTGCCTTTCCTACACCCACCTGCCAGCTTTCCCAAAATGTGCAGCCAGGTTGTATGTTTGAGATACTTAGCCTTTTATCAAAATTTGTTGAAGCTGATTGTGGGCTCAAAAAATATTAGGAGAGAGGGCTGAGTGTTAGCACAGTTGCATATGCCCGGTTTCCTTAGGAAGTTAGCTAAAAATAGTATTATGCTTTAATATTTATCTATAAGCCAAGAAGCTGACATCATCTATTGTCTGTGAGCCCTGTTTGCGGACAACAAAAATAAGCAAGTATGTCACTTCTGCATGAGTCAATTTAGAAAAGAGAGTGCTGAAATTTCCTAACCTAAGTAGTAAGACTGTCACTACTTTCATACTTAGTTGTTTTTATCCAAATACATTCTATCTCTTTTTTTTTTCTTTTTTGCCTTTTTTTTTTTTCCTTTCTCTTTTTTAATAGACTGTTTTGATGTAATTGACTATCTAGGGTCTGATTGGTATAGTAAAAATGTGTTCATGAATGATCTGTATGTGCAGAAATTGTGTGAGAACTAATCTAAATACACACCCAGTTAGAAGCACATATAGAAAATAGTTAAATGGATTGCATAGGGAAATTGTTGCATATATAAAATTCCCTGTTACCATTATTTAATTTTTTGGTAGACTGCTTGGGCCTTTGGGGTAGGTAGTGTACTCTCCGAGCTAAGTAGTGCTTTGCCAAGTGGCTGGGGTTTCACTGAGTTTGGATGAAGGTCTCCCTGCAGCACCTGTTTTTAGCAGCATAATAATAATGAAATCTCTATCTGCAGGTAGTTCATACCTCTCCCTGTTTGTGTGGCCCAAATTCAGAGCCTCTTTATTTGTACATACCTGCTTTATTGCTAAGATGGATGAAAACAGTTGCTGTTCAAGCAAAGGCCTTTGTACAGATGCTTAGATTTCCATGTAATTAGGCTTTTTGTCAAATATCCTCTATTAAATACCGGCTAGTTAACAAACAGTGGAAAAACTGGTCTCTTCAAGGGTAGCTCTACTAGTGTGAAAAGTAGCGCTTACTGGAACAAGCAATAACAAAATATTTTGTCAGAGACAGATTTGTAATTTGGGTGCTTATTTTTATGCCCTGAATATTACCTGCATTTGTTGTTCCAATTTTCCTGGTATGAGTGTCTTTTTAGATGATTATACAAAACATTTTTAAAATAGCCACATATTTTGGCCTTAGGTTTTAAGACGACTGCTTTTTACCAATGTAATAATAGCGTTTTGTGATTTGAAGTGCGATTCCACATTGAAATCTGCAGAAACACAGCACCTGTTTTCTCAGAACAACTTAGTTGTTTATCCAGTCACTCTTCTGATGTCAGTCTTTTTCTTATGAATTCCAGCTACTATTAATAACACTTAACTGTAAGCATAGGGCAAATCAGTTTTAGCTGTTTAACGCTATTACAGGCAACAGATTTCTCATTTGATTAGAAATACTTGCAGTAGAACTGGAAGGCACCTTTAAAGCCCTGCGTGTTGCTGTTCAATCTCGCACTCACAGCAAAGATGCAAAACAGAATAGTGATGATTTTAGTAGGCTTACAGGTGTGTTTACATGATATAATATTATCAACGTAGCAGGCTCTGCTGTGCTCTGAGCAGATGGGATGCTAACATAGTCATAAGCCCCCTGGAGATGAGGTTGAGCAATCCTGCATCTGCCTAAAATATTCTATGTAGGTAAGTACAATTTGTAGTGGAACAAAACTCAACAGGGAAATGAGCCCTGCTTGATATTTATTGAAGAACTGGAGATTAATGAGACCAACAGCCTAACTAACTTTATTTACTTGGTAAACACGCAGTAGTATAAGAGAGCACACATTAATGGATTTGAAAATACAGCATTAAAAACTATTCTGACAGCTTCATGGTTTTTGTTCTTCATTGCAGACCAAATGACACTGGGCAAACATGTGCCTATTTCAGTTGATGTTAAGACTTGATTTACTTAGTGTTTATTCAGAATAAGGATCTATGTAGTTACTTATTAGCATAGTATGTTTTTATCATTTACAAACAAGTAGTTCACAGACATTTTAAAAGGACTATGCCATTTATTGCATGCCTGGGAAACTGACAGCCAAATAGCTTTTGTTGTGTTGTTCTACCCCCAAATTCTAGAGCAGGAACCGCTCATTCTCTTGAACATCTTATTGCACCTGACAAAAAAAAAAAATCATCTCCTAATTCTTGCCTTCTGGAGACAGTAAATAGATAATCTAGAATGAAATCAAGTTTAAAAACTTCTTTCAAGGTTGCACTTGTAATGAAAGATCTCGAATTCACAGTAACTGTTAGAAAAATTACTTAAATTATTTGTTAGTAGTATATGCGCCATTTTTTTCATAATGCAGTGGGGAATTATTTATTTATCTATTTTCATTCTGGACTAAGAGTTTTTTTATTTCATGTGGATACTTTAATAGAAAATGTTGCTCAGCTGGAAAACCAAAAGAGAAGAACTTGCTTTTGAAATTATGCCATGGTCAGCTATGAAGCACAGTTCCTATTCTTCTAAATTTTTTATATAAAGCAAATACAAGATAACATTTCTTGAACATGTTATGAAGCAGATGGGCAGCGGGCATTCTCTGTATGAATTGTTCTATAAATGGTGCATTCAAAGAACATTAAATCCAAAAATCGAACACTTGGAAAAATAGGAAATGTCAGGAGTTAAAACTGCCTTTCAAACTTAATTCATCTTGCTGTTATGCCAATTCCAGAACCACAGACTCTTTCCTGCCTTATTCTGTACCATTGGTCACATAATGGACAGCTTTTCAATGTTTTTCTCATCTGTGGTTCACTTTGCAGACCCAGATCTTCTACTATTCAAATCTTGTTCCAAGGTAAGTTACACAGTAGTGCTTGTGGACACAAGTGTTTTTCCTAGTCTTTCAGGAGATTTATCAGGTTTATCCTTACACTGCAGATGGTGAGTTGATATACAGCGTAATTTTGCAAAGACCTGCTAATTCAGTGTTAATTTTTAAGTGCCCAGGAACTCATTTGTCCAGGTACTGAGCGCTATGTAGTGGTTCCTGTACTTAGCAAAGCTGCTGTTGTTGGTTGAGGGTTGCAACTCTTGGTTACTCTGGCAATCTTTTAATCAGGCTTAGGAAAAGCTGGACGTGCAGAATATGGCGAACTTGCAGCTAAGGATTGCCTCTGTAAAGTTTGGATTTTGCCTAGCAGCAAGCAGGCACTGTCTGGAGGCAGGGGTACCATTTTTTCCACTGTTATGAGAGGCTGATTTCTCTTTTTAGTCTATTGCACACCTTGTTTTCTGTGAAGTAATCACAGAAACTGTTATCTTCATTTGGTGCTGCAGATTTGTTCCTACAGCTGGCATATTTTTATGTCTTGTGTATAGTGCCCCTGTAACTGCTGGCAGGAGCGAAGTTTATACTTGGGATAAGTAAAAGCTGTCAGAATGAAGGAGGCCCGATTAAAGTTATACATAGACAATACTGCTTTGGCTGAACTTCCCAAAGTCTGAGAGCTGTGCTGAAAGCTTTCTGATCACTTAAAGTTTTCCAAACTTGTAAGTAATAGATCAAAGTCTGCATATTGGAAACATAAGCTGATCAGCTGAGAGTGTTGGGGAGGCTACTAGTCTAGCCTTTCAGGATACAGTATATAAAAAAAATTCATACATAAAACAATGCCTTGTGTACTGATTTCAGTTGTGAGACTAACTTCAGTGGAACTAGTGGTGAAAGTTTCCTTAGTCCAACAAATGGGAGATACCAGGATATCTCAGGATATTCAGGGCAATAATTTAGAATATAATAATTAGGATAATGATTCAGGATATTTCAGGATAATAGAAATTAACTGGGAGCTCATGCTACATACTTTACACCTTTCACTTGTAGTGTCACATACCAATTATTTCTAGTTCCATTACAGTACATTTTCTTGGCTCCATTCAGAAGAGGAGCCTCTTGTGCCATGTATCCTGATCTGCAGACGCACAGAACCACCGCTTGAGGACAACCTCAGAGAGGGAGTTCATGAAATCCCCCTTGTCTGTGGTATGGGAGTTACACCTGAATTCTTGAGGATCACCTGTGAGTCATGAGTTGTGTATTTACCATCCCTACTCCAAAATCCCTTTCCTGGTCTGTCTCATAACTGGCAACAAGTAGACCAACCATTTGTTCTGTAGTCACAGAATGATGGGAGTTTGGCTCTGTTGAACTTTCCTTCACCTTGGTGGGAGTTAGTTTCTAGGTTCGTTCTCTTAATATTTCATAGAAAGAAATTAGTAATTTTAGTATGGGAGTATGGGGAAGTATGATAGGAAATACGTAAAGAAATTGTGAAGGGAAAGCAGAATGGAAAGGAACATTTAGGAGTTTTGGACATCCCCCTACTGTGTAATCTGGGTTTAGTAACAAAAGCATTCATATGAAAGTTACACACAGTAGTGCAATATTCCTTCTTGATAGCATCCCTATTGTGGAACAGAAATCGTGGCTGGGGTGGTGTAGACCTCTGAGTGATGACCTTTTCAGACTTCATTAGTGTATGATTGGCCCCCAGACTGGCATGTTTGAGAGCAAAATTTGCCGTAGCTTGTCATACCTTCAGTCTGCCAGCATGGGAACCCTTCTTCCACAGTGTCTGCTTAGTACTTCAGGGTTCAGAGCTAAATGAGTAAATGGTCTCGCTAGAATATCTGACAAGTCAAGGGGAGCGCTGTCTTGAATTTATGTCCTGTAGCATGGTGCTTATGTTTCCAGCATAGCATTCATAACTGTAAATGTTATTAGCCTTCAGAGTATTCCATCTACCTGAACTGTGATGCATTTACTTAGTTTAAATAGAAAATATGTCCATGTAGTGATTATGTCATGCATTAGGAGGATAAATTGTGTTTGAAATTTTTTACAGTAGCAGATATTAAATGTGGTGGTGAAATAAGCCTTATGGGCTGTATAAAATGACAAACTAACTTTTTTTGACCAGTGAAATTGATTCCGGTATAGTATACTAATATTTACTTACTCAGAAGGAACGCGATATAACTGGAGAAATCTCGGATAATACTATATGTATTTCTGCTTCTAAAGGTAAAAAGTATACAGGTTCTCTTTCTAGAAAAATGTGGAAAAATTTTAAAAATCATAATTTCTCTTAATCTATCAATGATATCTCTCATTTTAGAACAGAACTTTATGTTGTATTTCACTTTTTTGGACAAATGTATATGGTTTGGCTGAGTCTGATGTGCTCTACCAGTACCATTTATTTACTTTATTATGGAATACAAAAAAAATACAGTTCACCCTACTTTATGCGAAACATCTTGTGATATTAAAAGTATTTTTAATACTCATTACCAGTTTTACATTGCCTTAAAATATTGTAGCAATGAGGAGCAAAAAAAAAAAATTATGAGTTGTTATTCAGAATATTAAGTTAAACTGTTAAAGTTTAACTCTTTTATGGTGATAAGAATTACAGAGAGAGTAGTGACGTATTATATCTCTGTGTAATCTAGAAAATTGTTTCAGATTATGTATTTAAGGAGTATTTTCCTGGTTTGGCATGAAGGAAAAATCATTGCTGCCTGCCTTACAGTTACAAGTAGAAGGTTAGCAGCTAAAAGAAACAAAAGAACCAAGCTACTTTTAAAGCAGCCAAGCCAACTGACTGACTTTTTATTAATTATTCATGAAGAATACATTCATGTGAAGCCCTTCATTGTCTGAAGTGTCAGACTTCCTGCTATTTCAAAATGAGATATAATAAACCTCAGTGAAAAGTTTCTATTTATATACCTTCAAGCTCCAGAAAGGATGATTGTGGTAAATAAGACCCAGAATCTTTTTGAATGCCTGATGTATTATTTTTCTGAAATCTGGTTTGTAATTGTTTTCCCTGATGTACTTTTAGTCTTTTGATCTTCCAACTAATCAACCAAATCTGTATAAATCTGGAATGACTGTGCTGAGGTTGTTATTTAGTGTAAAATTTTTCCCTGGTGGCCAAAGGTTTTTTTTATTCTCTCTTTTTCTTAAAAACAAACAACCCCACTACAAGAAAGTTAAATTGTGTTGCATTATTTTGTGTTACGTGAAAAAGATTTCATCCATTAGAATGGTAACTTGTAGTGGTTTTACCTATCATTTTTGTCATGCCTTATTTCTTTATTAGCATCTTCAACATTTTTACTGCTTTAACTATTGAAAATAGGTTAATTCAGCTTTGTTATATCTATCTATCACTATGTTGTATGAAAAAGGCCAATGAAG
>NW_009603092.1:92585-99076 GCF_000690535.1 Cariama cristata | reverse complement strand
GGGGGGGAGAGGGGGGAGATTAGACTTAGTCAGATATTGGTTTCTTTAAATTTGCATTCCAGATTCCAAGGTTGCATTTTCTTTGAAGTAGAGCTATGAGATGCTAGATTTTCTCAACCTTAATGAAAAAAAGGAAAGTTTTAATTTTCATGACACTGAGAAGATGCATGGCAATCTTTGAATGTAGTGAAATGTGTAGTAAGAGTCGTTGGCAGAACTGAGAGGATGACTCAGGAGTAGTCCAACGCTCTGGCCTGTGGGGAGTCTTTTTATCTTTGTGTTGCTGTTCGACCTAGTAGAGAGTGGGCCAAGAGCAAAGCTTTTAGTTGCATCAGGAGAATGGGCAACGTTTTTTCCTTTGCATTTTCAGTCACTGCAGCCTATTACCAACTATCATAATGATGCTGAAAATCCGTTATTAGAGAAATGCTTGATCAGAGGTACAAATGAACCTCTTTTTTTCCCTTTTCCTTCACATGCTACAGTCAATCTGTGCACTCTGTTGACTTTGTTCCTCCTGCTGTTTCTGTACATTGAAGGTGCTTGTTGTCATAATTTTCCTCTTGAGCTGTCTTTGCATGCTCCTTGTGAAAAATGAAACACAATGGAGAAAGCCCTCTCCATGCTTTTTTGGTTGTGTATTTTGTGTTGTGGGTTTTTTGTTTGGTTGGGGTTTTTTTGTTTGTTTTTGTTTGTTTGTTTTTTTTTTTAAAAAAACCCTTAATATACTGTTGTTCCTCAGAACTAATAGACTTGTGGGAATTCAAGCAAGATAAAAAAGGTGAAAACACCTAACAGGAAGACTATTTAATTTTTAACTGAAAAATCTTCCTGAACTAATTCCAAGATCTAATGATAGTCCTGTTAAAACCCCAAGGAGTAAGGAACATCTCTCACCAACACCTTAAAGCGTCTAAACCATTTTGGTGAAGAAAAAAATGAAAACAGATTACAGTACCAAAGCTGGAAAGTGAGAGTGCCAGATACAGATATTCCTGTCCTCTTTCACTAATGGTTGTTGACATCTCCCTATGAAATAATAAAGCCATAACATATGTTTTTGTGATTTAAAAATGGAACTATTTGCCAGTCTGCTGACATAGTCATTCATGCCATTGATCATTGTAGATTAAAAACAACAGCCTGTTTTCTAGCTGGTGTTGTAGTATGGCAGAATGATAGCAGAATATCAGTTTGTTTGATGCAAATTAAAATTAGCAGGGTATTTAACTGTGCAGTACTAGTTGTAATGCATGGTAAATTTCAAAGGTGCAGTACAAGAAATGAGCTCCTAAATGGCAAGCTTTATTTTATATTTTCAACTGTTTATTAATAGAAACTTGATTTTGGAGCAGTTTTGCAGCATTTTCAGTTACATTTTCAGTTTTCTAAGGGAGAACAGGTTGAATTTGTTTTATGTAGTAATTCTTTTTGTTGACAAGAGAAGAAAGATCTACAGGTTAGATAAGCAACTATGTAGTTTAATCTTCAATTGATTACAGAGGTTAATCTTTATATTTCTGTTAGAAGATGCTGAATGATTTTTTTTATTTACATGAGAATAAGTTTCCCCAAACTATATATGTCACTAACAATATGCAAACTGCTTCAGAATAATAAGCTGTCTCACTTATAGCAAGGATAACTACTAGTGGTATGTCATGCTGGTTTTTGAGGTGTCAGTAGACATAGTTGTAATTGATAAAAATAAAAACACACACTTGAAACACTGTGCTAACACATAACTCGCTTTTAAATGTGTATGTCAGACTGTATTTGCAAGGGATTTTGGATTTAAAAGAAATTAACAAAACCAGTTAAAACTGCCTTACTGGATAAAGTAACCCATATACTAAGAATGGCAAGAAAAGGAAAGTATTAATGTATTTCTTAAACTAATTTGTTAAGGAGGAAGATACAGCAACTATTGTTGTGCTGCTTCTAGACCCTTTATCCTTCTGAGTTTTAGAACTAATGATTTAATCTCTACTGGTTTTATTCATAGACTGAGCAAGCTTTCCTGTTTCAAATGGAATTTTACTTCTTCACTCGGTTACATTAATGAAAATGGCTTCTACACTTGCGGAAGAAGCCATTATTGGCACAAACTTGTTGAACATTTGGCCAGCAACTTGCGTCAATTGAACCTTTTTGAAGCATTGGTTGAAAATCTAAGGGAAAACTTAAGCAAACACCCTGAGGCCTAAGCCTGTGTAAGACAAAACTCCTAAGCTATTTAATGGTTAGTTTTTAAAAAGGGCAAATTTTAATTTGAATACCTTCCTTTGACCCTTACTTTCCCTCCCATTCATCTTGCATAGATTTCTGCCCCAGCTTTAACTGGGAACAGCAATGCAGGAGTTTATTGTGGAACAGACCTTTGGTGGTCAGAGGAGACTGTACGATAATATTATTCACAGACTTTTGGAAATGGAAGTATGAAATTTGTTCTCACCAAACACCAGCCACTGGCTTTAGAGCTGTATTAACAGCTGCCTTTCTAGATTTCTATCTAGCACCTCGAGACAGAGGCAGTTTTATGTTTTACTTAGACTTTTTTCCTTTCTGTTATTCTCCCTTCTGTACTCATTTACACCTCACCTTGAATTTGTAGGAGGATCATGACCTTTTTTCTGAGTCTCTCCTCTGCAGGAGGCCTTTGGGAGGGCCTGTGCTAGAGCCTCCCATCTTGCAAGCAGCCCTTTTGCAGAGCCACGAGTACTTCCCCACCGCAGCCGAGTAGAAATTCCTGGAGAAACCTCCAGGATACAACTACTGGTGTAACATACACTGAATTTGTTCCAAATGCTGTTGTTTGGCACCCTCTGACCGTCTTGAAAACATATTTTCTACCAACTTGTAACTGTTTACTGGTTTATTTTTCTCAGAGTTTTTCCCCTGTACAATTATGTCTGAAGTTGAGGCATAGGGACTTGGAAAGTGCACATATTCCACTTTTCAATACAGAGAGTGGAATCTTCTGGCTAAGATTTTCTAGGCCATCGTGGTCTAGACAGTATTTAGAGAGACATTCTCCAAATGTTTTAATAGCTAGTAAGATGTGATCAGAAAAAACATTCAAAGCCTGGCAGCGTTGGAAACTCTTGTGAAAGGATGTACTAGAGCACATGCTTGGATGGAATGGGACGTGCGTTATGGGGGAGAAAGGTAAAATAAGTGTTTGGATGAAGCAACAGGGTAGCAAGTGATAGATGATCACCAGCTGCTACTAATTAGACAAACTTAGTTGTACTTGGAGATGGGGAAGTTATCATACCGATTAGAGAAGGGATTACTTTTGATGACTTGGATAAGATGATCCTTTTTCAATTTTTTGTTTGGTTTACTGAAGACTGATTAATAATGGAGTCCTGTTTGAAGGGTAACTTATCCAAAACATGTCACAATGTTCAATTCTACACTACTGAGAGCAGAAGGGTTAATTTTTCCAACGGTGTGATAATATTTCTACTTTCCGAAGTGATGTGTATATACGAATGTCTTAATAAAGAGACAATCTCCTCAAGAGAACAGAGCAGACACTTAGATGGGGGATGGCAGCTGTGTGGACACCAGACTGCACCAGTGGTGTTAGGAATGTAAATATTTGCAGGAGATGTTGGCCTGAACTAGAAAGAAGGTATTCTGTAGCAAGATATTTCTTCAAGCTTTGCTTTTGGCCTGAATGGTAATCAAATAATAATGGCAAGATAGTCTCCTCTTTTAATTTAGATTTAATCAAGGGCCTTTACCAATAAACTGTATGAACCATCATCTGCCTACAAATGATGAAGGCTTGAGATAACTGATCGTGGTAGAATTCAGTTCTGTTTTGCAGTGGTCTATTGTTTCTTTTGCCTTTACTGTTGTGTTCTTCCCTTTATGACTAGAAGATAATCAAAGCTTGGAGTTGCCACAGTTGAAATGAGAAAGTCGGAAATGAAATGAGAAAATGGGAAACGGGGGTTAGGTTCTATTCTGTGTGTACAGTGAAGACTAGTGCAGCCTGGATTACTGTTAAGTGTCATTTACATAAATTGACAGTATTAGCTGATGTGTTCATTTGTAATTTCTTAAAACTTCTGTTGAGAGTATTGTTTGACACAAGAGCTTACACCTGAAGGAAAATTAATATGCAATCAATCATCTGTCTGTAAATGGTGAAATTTATAATGCTACAGAGGTTATACATAACTGGCATAAACTTGCATTCGCATGCTTTTTTTCATTCCAGGAAACATGAAGTTGACTTTAAAAATGCTGTTGGTGGTGGTAGTTTTTTTTTTCTTGGAGAAATCCAGTAAGAAAAATTGATCTTGGTAAAAGAAAGGGAGGTAAATAAAGATATTTTGCAAGCTCCTGTTCTGTTCTAATAATTCCTTTGGTTTTTTTTTTTTTTCTATTGCATATTTCTTTCTGTGGTGGATTGAACAGAACGATTTTCCACTTGATTGTATATGTGTTACTGTATGACAGTTGGAGAAATACTGATTTATTACAGAATAGATATGAAATTTTTCTAGTGATGAGAAGTGGGAGGGAGAGCATAGAGAAAGATTTTCTTATGACAGTTAAAAATAATGAGAAAAATTTGCTTGGGAAAAATCATTTCAGCAGAACTTTCTTACAGCTATTTTGAGAGACCAGCTTCTCTTCTCTTTGCTAGAATGTTTGTTAAGGTCACCTTGGAGTCAGAACTGAACAAAGCATGGCTTGGAAAGGGTGCCCTCTGTTAATAAAAACATGATTCTTCTGACACGAATGTGACAGACTCAGAACAAAAGTGAAAATAATACCTTGTGGCTTATCAGAAGAAAACCTGTAATCCTGATAGATTTTCAGGGAAATAAGAAACAGTTTTCTGCCATGTTCTGGCATCACAAGTTTATAAAAAAATGGGAGTAGACCAGCATGGACTGCATCTGTAGTTATTTAAAACATAAGAGAAGCGCTTTGCATGCTTGCTCTTTGCAAAGTGTCAGCAAAACAGAAATTGGAAATTTATTCATGTGACGATGGATTCACCCAATGGCAGAAATGCAGGAATTTTTGATTTGTAGTGTCCTGTCTTTTCCAGAGCTGATGTGACTGATCAGATCTGTGGAGCTAACACCAATCAAACACTTCTCAGCCTGTGCTCAGTCTCAGGGTCAGCAGTGCTGGGACATCTGCTATGCTTTCTGTGTCTCTGGAGGCGATGGTATTGTTTCTTTCTTGGCATGTCTGAAAGATTTCCTGGTTTTAGGGTTATTGCTACTCTATCACAAAAGGGAGCTTTACATCCCAGCTGCCTTTAGACTCTCAGATGTGTGCTAACTTTCAGGGTATTTGGGGGCTTAAACACTACAGTGTCCCAGATCTCCATCCATACTGGCTTTCTGGGGCATCCACTGCATGTATGTGTTTTATGTTGCCCTGTAATTTTAAAGTATTTTAGCACATCATTGCTATTTACTTAGTAGTATAAAATACACACAGATTAGACAAAAGTATATATCCTCTGCTCTGTTTCCTCTTCTGGAACACTGTTTTGGCTAAGGAGGAAGATCGAAGATTCTTTTATAAGAGCACCCATGTTCATCCCTTCTCCATCTCAAACGTACCTGAAGCCTGCCTGTGTCAGCTCTGTCTTCTTGCCTAATTTGGTATCTTCCAGCCCCCAAACTCATTTTCTTAGACAGCTAAGAAAGGTTAGCTTTTTCAACCATTCTTATTGGTCCTTCAAATGTTTGTTTTAAGTACAGATGTTTTAGTCAGTCATCTTAATTTGGTGGGTACATGCCAAGGTCTTCTTTAGAAAGGATAGATTAAGGCACCCCAAGGTATGGCGGCTTTCTTAGTAGCAATTTCTTAAAATCTGAAAGTTTTCATAAGCTTTACGTAAACTCTTCCCATGAATCATTACACATGGCTATTGATTTGAAATTAAATTGTGTGGCTGTAGTGCGGTCTCTTACAGACTGCTTTATGAACCTTGAGGTGCTATGTGGCATACTTATAGCAAGAAACAATAATTCTTCTAAAAGGTTTAAAAGTGTGAGTGAGTCCACACACCAAGGTTAGGAATCCAGGATAATTACTTACGCAAATTCACGTAATAAGTTTGTGGTAGAATTGAATGCTAACCCTAAATCTCAGAGGTCCCAGTCTTTTGCCTCGAGTGTAACGACAACCTTCCCTTTACTGGGCTGAAGAAAAGACAATGCTAGAAGTACCAGTAGCTGATGGCCTCTGGGTGCTGTGGAATACAGTGTATGTACCCAAAGCCAAGGTATGAGGCACATGGCAAACCTTTGAGATGGGTGTCTCAAAAATTGTTTCTGTTTCTTCAGTCATCCTGGTATTTTGAAGAAATGAAGTACTGTGAACTTGCACATTATATTTTCATATTCATAGAATCATAGAATGATTGGGTTGGAAGGGACCTTAAAGATCATCTTGTTCCAACCCCCCTGCCATGGACAGGGACACCTTCCACTAGACCAGGTTGC
>NW_009603092.1:34123-92372 GCF_000690535.1 Cariama cristata | reverse complement strand
CTTTAGGTACGTGAAGTCTGCTTTAAGGTCGCCCCAGAGCATTCTCTTCTCCAGGCTGAACAACCCCAACCGTCTCAGCCTGTGTGCATAGGAAAGATGTTCGAGCCCTCTGATCATCTTTTTGGCCTCCTCTGGACTCGCTCCAACAGGTCCATGTCCTTCTTGTGTTGGGGGCCCCAGAGCTGAAGGCAGTACCGCAGGGGGGTCTGACCAGAGCGGAGTAGACGGGGAGAATCCCCTCCCTCAACCTACTCGTCATGCTTCTTGTGATGCAGCCCAGGATACAGTTGGCTTTCTGGACTGCAAACATACATGGCTGGCTCATGTTGAGCTTTTTGTCCACCAGCACCCCCAAGTCCTTCTCCTCAGGGCTTCTTTCAATCCATTCTCCACCCAGCCTGTATTTGTGCTTGAGTTGCTCTGAGCCACATGCGGGACCTTGCACTTGGCCTTGTTGAACTTCATGAGGTTCGTATGGGCCCACCTCTCAAGCCTGTCAAGGTCCCTCTGGATGGCATCCCTTCCCTCCAGTGTGTTGACCACACCACACAGCTTGGTGTTGTCGGCAAACTTGCTGAGAGTGCACGTAATCCCACTGTCCATGGCAGTGACAAAGATGTTAAATAGCGGTGGTCCTAATACTGACTCCTGATTTTCGTCACCATTCTCCACTTGGGACATCAAGCCGTTGACCACAACTCTTTTGAGTGTGACCATCCAGGCAATTCCTTATCCACTGAGTGATCCATCTGTCAAATCCATATCTCTCCAATTTAGAGACAAGGATGTCGTGCGGGACAGTGTCACATGCTTTGCACAAGTCCAGGTAGATGATGTCAGTTGCTCTTCCCTTATCCACCAATGCTGTAACCCCATTACAGAAGATCACCAGATTTGTCAGGCACGATTTGCCCTTGCTGAAGCCATGTTGGCTGTCACCAATCATTCCTTATTTTCCATGTACCTTAGCATAGTTTCCAGGAGGATCTGCTGCATGATCTTGCAATATTCAGTTGATCAAAATAATTTAGGGCATTTCTTGTCAGCAAGAAAAGTGACTAAGATCTTAACAAGACTTCAGGAATAGATTATCTGTTTTCCACTTGTTTATATGGGAGCAAACTGGTGTCCAGTTGTGGGAGTTTCATCTGCATATCTCAAAGAAGAAATGTAAGGTAAAAACCGTCAAAATTAAAAACGCTCATAAAGTGATTTTCAGTATGTAGATATAAATATATTTAGGACAAATCATTTTCTGCTTTTGGAGTCAGACAGATTGGAGACAGCATCAAGTTTTAAAGGTTGAAAAAGAGAAAACAAAGATGATGCTAATGATTTTTCAAAGGCTGATAACTTTCAGCTGGATTCGTCTTGCTAGTAGTTGTACTGTAAAAATATGTCAAGTTGAACTTTGTCTCTTTTCTATACTTTTCTTCAGTTCTGTAAGTCTTCAAATAGAATAATTGGAACTTTCCTTAACATTGCAAAATTGAATTTTAAAACTTTTTTCTGTAGTACTTTTGAAAATCCTAGCCTATTGCTGGTAAACAAAAACAGACTGACTTCATTGATACCTGGAAGACTTCCAGTTGCCTTGAGACCAAAGCACACTGAAGAGCCATAGATACAGGGAACAGGAAGACCTGTCTAGCACTGCTGTCAATGGAACTACTGATGCGTTACATGTCTGAGTGTTTATTGAAAAAAGGCTAAGGTTCAGCTGGTCCACAAATTCTCAGAAAAAGCTGCTAGAAACAATGACGTCAATGTCAGTTCTGGTGGCTGTATTTTACAGTGACTGATCTGCTGGTATTTGGACTGAAACCACTGAAGTTACTGGATAGTATAAATTGGTGTAAATCCATTAACTTCTTTGGAGCTCTTCCTATTTACAACAGGGCCAAGCCCAAGTTGTTGAACAGATGTCTTGTGTGTTTTAAATTTTTTTCTTTTACCCTCTTGCCTGTGTGGCTTTTGTTTTTTGGGTAATGTTTTTGATGGTACAGAGTGAAGAAACTCAATTGTGATTTCAGCTACGTGGATGTGTACTTTGGAAAAACATGCTGTTGAGCATTTGAATGCATAAGAAGTGGTAGGTTTTCAGGCAAGCCTCCAAATCCCTCCCACATATCTGGAGATTATATAGTCAAATCACACAAAAAAAGTGTGTTCATGTTGCTAGGACAAAGTACAAACAGCAAAGTGAAATTAATTCTTCTCCTTATATAAAAGCTGTGACCTGCCAAATTTTGCAGCATTATTGCAGCAGAAGTAGTAGGGAATTTTTGTGGGGGGTGGCAAGGATGAAATACAGATTGGATCCAACCTGAAGACAGACATTAGGTGAAACTGGCCAGTTGAGTCATTTTTCTGTACAACTAGGATGCGAATGAGGGGTAGGCAAAGACAACTCTCTTGTCTTTTTGCAGGTGATCAGAGGCCAGTCAGGTCTTCAGATCATAAGACAACATTGTACCTTCACACATTTTGGAAGAAATTTAAGGAAGTGAGAGAACATTTAAACATCATCGTTTAAGAGAATTTTTTTATTTGTTTTGTTATGTTCTCTGTGTGGTTTGTCTCTTTAGCTGGCAATGGTCATGACTTACAAAGAGTGGGAAATCTCTGTTTTAAAAAGTGTGTGTCAGAATGAAAATGCTACATTGATCGTTTCTCTGCATTCAAAACCTGTTAATTTTTAGAAATGTAAACTTGTGGTATTTTGAAAAATACTGACAAAAAATAGTTTCACCAAGTTCTTGGGGTATATAAAAAGTAGTGGCAGTTTTGATCTGCGTATACTGAAGTGTTAGATGGCCATTGCTTTGCCATTCCGTGGACTGGTTTTCTCCCCTGCCTGTTTCTGAGTAGGCATTTGTATTTTAGATATTTTCTTTTACTGGCTGTTGCAGCTTTTCTTTTACCTGTGCTTTACACAGTATTGGCTGTCCAGTGTCGTACCTCTTTTTCTTCCCATTTATGACTTTATGTTTCTCTCTTTTAGGTTATTTCATATTCTATTTTCCTGTTTCTCTTGCTATCTATGTATCTGAAGGAGTTGCCCACTGCAAAATACAGGGACCATAATAAGCAAAGCAACCCAGATGAAAGCTGAAATCCCTTTTATGTTCCTTTCGTGGATAGCAAGGGCCTACAAAATCCTCTGCATTTAATCCATTTTCAAAGAGGCATGTGGAAGAAAACAACTCAAAACACCAAAACCAAACCCTAAAGCCTCTGTTCGTCTCTACCCAAAAGTACTGTAAATCTTTCCTGCAGAACTAACAACTGTAGTCATTGTTTTATGAATCAGAGATGTATGGTGGTTAATATATGGCTTCAGTCTAGATACATACCAGTAGGAAAAAGAAGGTTAATGACCAACTCTTCCTGGACTGGTCCAGATCCTTAGGTAATTTGCAGTGGATCGACATGTATGTAGTGTTAAGTGGGACACGAGCATTATTCCAGCCAGAAAAACTGCAACAGGGCAATCCACTGACTTGACAGTTAACTGAAACGGTAACAGGGCCTGTAGCAGATGAATAATTGGGCCCTTACTGAAAATTTGGTTTGGACTTGTTTCATTTCTGACTCATCTGTATTTTGGTTCCTGTGGTCGATGCACCAGGCATGCAGTACCTCCCTTTCCTGCTGCTTTCCAGAGCATCAGCTACCAGAAAGACAAATGCATGTGTGGTTGGTGGTCTCGGAGGATGAAAGTCCATATGCTGCAATAAATCTAATGCTGGAAAGTTGACAAAATTAGAGCAGTGGAGAAAAGTTAGTTAATTTTAAACTATTAGCTAGTGACAGCTTTTTTCCTTGTTAAAAGGTACATGCTGGTCTAGTAAACTCCCTGCTTTGGGTTTAGTTAATTCAGGTATTTTAGTAACTCTCAAAGACAAAGGACCTATTTGGTTTAATTTAAGCTGTTTATTTTGCTAGTTTATCAGATAAAAATCCTGTTACGTTGTAATGTGAGCAGTGTTGGTTATGCCAGAGTTCTGCCCAGCCCTCTCTTCTGTAGGAACTGATGCCAGAGTATGAAATGGAGAAACATAACAATATTCCTTGAGAATAACTAAATGCCCTAAAATTGCACCCTGGGAACTTCCTGAGCAGTTACTATGTACTTTGCAATTCTTAGTGAATTTGTTTTCCAGGAGCCCGTCTAATCCCTTTTGAACCCTTTGAAACTGTAGGAACTTCAGGGCCATGTGGAAAGTAGTTCACAGCATTAACGTTGCTGAAGAGCCTCCTCCTTTTGTGTGGTTTGAATCTGTCTGTAGTAGTTGCAACATATTTCCTGAGTAAGAATATTTGAAGCTCATTTGAAGATTAATTTAGAATTTTTTTTTCCTATGTGCCCCAGTTTTTTGCATTTATCTACAGCTGCCATTTTGTGGACCAGTAACTAAGACATCCTTTGTAGCTGATGCTAGCTCACTGTGTTATGTCCTGTCATCTGCACACTTTGCCATCTTATTAAATGTACTTCATGGTTTTGAATGTGTTGAAAAACAACAGAGAACAGGTATTGAAAAGTGACCATTTCATCCTGTGCTTCATTTCCCATCTTTTGAGCAATTTGTGCTTGGCCTTTCTGAGCACTGAATGTCTGCTTAGTTTCAGAAGCAGATGACCTTGTTAAAGCCTTTTGGAAGCCCAGGTAGGTTGTATCTACCTGATGTCCCTTATGCAAATGTTTGTTACTCCTTTAAGGAGCTCCAGAAGGCCTGAGAGACATAACGACCCATTACAAAAACCTGCTTGACTTTCCCTCTGTGTATCCAGGTACTTTAAATATAAGGACACTGTTGTTAAAAATAGGTTCTTCAGAAGAGTAGGACCTTCAGGTAAATATCACCTGTTCATTTTACGTCGTGATTCTTAAATGTATGAAATTGTTTGTTGTTTTTTGCAGTGGGTTTTTTTGTTTCTTTTTGTTTTGTTTTTTTTTTTTGCTTTTAAAGGGCAGTCAGAGTTTGATTGGATATCTGCTTCATACATACAGCACTTGCCAGTAAAACCTCTTTTGTGATGTCAACTGTCTGCTACGCTTTAATGAAAAAGTCTCTGATGAGATTTGAAGTGAGGAACTGCTGTCCTCAGTGAAATGACTCACTGTATTTAATTATTTTTGGAAGATTAGACATAGACCTTCAGATTGGAAAATTTCATGTCTGCTTAGCAATTGCTTAAACATTTAATCTATGGTGTGACTAAATACATTCCTGACAGGAGTACAAATTACTAATGATGTGCTTATTCTTCCCTGTCAGTAGATTCCCTCAGTAGATTGTCTTGGAGGAGTCCTGATGAAATGACTCTGATTGGTGTGCTGCATTAGGTATTACATTTTCTGATTTAATATATTGTTTTTCTGATTCTCTTTTGTCATAGCAACTCTGAAAGCAGTATTGTAGACATGAGGTGATTTTGATTGTTCTGTGGTAGCAATTCACCGTTGTTGCTTTCAGCATATCTGCCTAATGGGTTGAGCACTAGTTTGAATTTGGCAATGAACATTTGAAAGTGTTGGTCTATATAAGGCAAAAAAAGCTCAAAACAATTGAACTTCGTAAGTTAAATTAGCATTTCCCTACCAGGCAATAATATGAAGTGTTTGTCCAAAAATGTATTACATACGGTCTGACATTTGCATGTATCTTTCCAGTAGCCTTGGTACATGGAACAATTCCCATAATCTGGAAATAAGCTACTGCTTAATAAATAAACAGCACATGGTGTCAATGTGAATTATTAGATCAGACTATAGCAAACTATGACCAGGTTAGTGTCGTGCTTTATTTTATGTATATTTTGAATTAATTCCCTGGTACCTTTGTCAAGAAATATATCAGGAAAGTTAAGGAGAGTCCTAATGTGTCCATCTCTGACATGCCTGAGAAACAGCAGAGACCAAATTGTTTGATGGTACTATGTGGCACTTTAGATCCTCTCCTGAATCTGGTCTGAGAATCTAGCTTCTCAGGGCAGCAGGTTTTCCAAAAAAAAAAAAGGATCCAGATGTTCAAGCAAGCTGAATGTGTACTCATGGATTTGAGAAAAGGCTTAGAAGATTAAGGAAGAAAAACTGATTCTGACACTTTCAAGATTAGACAGAATTGAGGAAATTTACCCTACCTTTCCCAGTTTTCTTAGATTCATATGACCATACACTGTTTTTCAACAGGACTCCTGCCTCATCCTCTAGCAAGAATGGACTGGTCCAAGTAATGCATCAGACAGTGCAGTGAAGGAGAGATTTGTCTGTAGGAATCCAGACTGATTTGTTGGTGAAATGAAAAATTGTGGACGAAGGATGTCAAGGGAGAGTGAGATGTGAGGGCAAGGAGTCTAGCTTCATTCCAGTGCAACAAATCAGTCAACAACCTGTCCTGGGTGACAGTCCAGTCAGAAATTTCATAACCAAGAGAAGATTAATTTGGTTTGACTTTAGGTGACTGAATCTTGGTTTGGTCTGAGTTTGTTACCACTGGTTCTGTGTACACTTAGTGGAAAAGAGTCAGCATGTCCAGAATATGACATGTCTGTTCTATCCCAAACATTTGTTTTATGATTAAACAAATAGCCACTGAAGAAATGCACTTCTAAAAGCACATACTTTGTTGATGGTAGGGCAACGGGATGACTAGCTCTGAATTAGGTGTCTAAAAGTAACAATATTAAGCTTGTGGCCCCTAAATATGTGCTCTTCTTTTTCTGGCCATCTGGATTGAGGCTTTGAATCTTATCTGCAGAGCTGTGGATTAAGCATGAAATGGCACCAGGATTTTAATGATGCATTGACTTTATTCCTTTGCCTTGTTTCCTGGTGTGCATTGGAAATACCAGTACCGCCTTCAAAATTTTTGTCTGTACTGTACATAATTCAGCCTTGCGTATGTTCTCTGCAACATGTCTTTGGATTGTAGTTTCACTTCCCCCTTCTTGCCAATAGTACATATATCCCTGTTCTGAGTTTGATCTGGTAAGGCTTTATCTGCCTGAATTTGGAATGGCTGCATTACTTGTGGCTGATCAGGTCAGCCTCGAGACTTGAATATTCTGTGCAGCGGCTGTGTCTGTGTGACTGGGAAAAATACAAATAGGAAGTTGCTTTTCTTTTTCCATTGTCCAGAGCTCATACTAAGAGCTAGAGAGTTGCAAGATACTGGATCTGAAACTAGTAACTGCTCTGGGACTGAATGTTACTTGTCTTGGGCATTGAGCAAATGTAATTTTGGGAATAAGTTCATGTTTGGGACAAGAACAAAACATTTCTATATGATTTTGAGTAAATTTGAGACTTTCATGTGGCTGTTTAGAGCTATAGACATACTCAGATTAATATGGTAAATCACGATGAAGATGGATGACAGTGTTTTAGATCATTATAAACTCACAGCAAATAACAAAATATCAATATACTGCTTTTTATCACTCTGGAAATGGGAGCTCCTATAGTGACAATTTTGCAAAATACTCACTTGTTATTGTAAGGTGTTTCTCCAAGATCAGCACTTCATGAGTCTGAGCTGACTCTTCTGAGAACAAACGTCAGTTAAAGAACTCAATCAAAGACTGAGAATAAATGTGAGTTAAAGATCTGCAATTGTTTTCTTCAAAGTTTAATGTATCCTTTTCCTTGTTCTAGCTCCTTTTTCTTTGCCTCGTATATAGGCATGTATATGTGGGTGTGAGTTAAGGAGTTTTTGAGGACCGGCGAGATACCTGGAGGATGCAGGTTTTTAGGTTTCAGAAGCTATAGTATCTGGAGTCTGGGCAAGAATTACATGACTGCATGTGAAGTGGATCTGTGTTGAACAAGCTATATTGTATGCATTCTGCCATAAGACTTTAAGGAGACTGAGCCTCCTGGGCTTAGGGACAGCGCTACAACTCCGTAATGGAAGTGCTCAGTGGCTCAGATGTGTGTATATACATGTACACCTGCTCTAGCTGTATGTGTTTATGGGCTTTTGCATACATGCACGAATGTAGAGTTTCAGTGGTGAGAGGGGTTTTCAATTTAATGTCAGTAGCTTTTCAGTTTTAGGTGGCAATCTGCATGTAGTACTGATTTTAACACTGTATCTTGGTAGCATGGTAATTTGGTTGCCATGTGAATACAAATCTGCAGGGGGAAAACTGAAAGCCTGTTATTGTAGTTCACCAAGTATCCTGTGGTGTTCCTCAGAAAAGATTGCAAATTATATTTTTACATATTAAAAAAGCAGCTGCTGACCTTGAAGTCAGATTTACCCTTGCAAGTGTTTTAGAATACACTTGCACTAAATTTTCTGAGAAACCAGGGTACGGGTTTTTTTCTGTTTGTATTTCACTGTTAACCTGTTAACTGTTTGATAAATACTTTAACTTTAGGTCATACAGCTCAGTAGGGAAGCAAAAGGAAAAAGAAGAGATCCTGGAAAGATGCCATTTTCACTGGCATTTATTAGAAGAATTTCTGTAAAGCTGTGAGGAAGGGTAAGCTCATCCTGCTCTCCTGAGCTGATGTAAGGGTTCCTCTGAACTTGAGCTACAGCTCAAGCTCCTGTGCCCTGATTTGCAGAACATGATGCGTCCTTAAGGTCATTCCATTTCTTACTGATTCGCATCGCAATAACGTCTGTGTTTTGAGGAATGGTGAAATGCATACACCTTGGTGCCAAGCTGCAGATAATGCTTCAATCTAAGATTCAAGTTTATAATGTCCTCTCAACTGTGAAATGATGATAATTATGCTGCTGACTTTGTATTGATCTGTGTCTTCAAGTAAAATTGGCTCACTTTGCTGTAGGTGAACTCAGCATTTCTGCTGACTGGTATTGCATGTTTGACGTGGTGACAGATAATTCCCTGCCAGCTGCTAACCTCTGGGTTAAATTTGTGGCAAGGGTGGCTAGGATCACAGCCAGCCTCACTTAGGGCGTTGATGGCTTGATGCTTCTTTTGGTGGAGAACATGATAGTACTGTTTGAATGTTTTGAAATGACAAGTAAAATAATTTGGTATGGCAACAACTGGTATCATTTGTTTAGGTCTGTAATGATACTGTGTTTATATCTGTAAAAGATTTTACATGTATCGTGTTAAATGATTATCATAATGTGGTAAGTGAATCATAATGTAATTTTTTCTGATACATTTATGGGAAAAAAAATAAGATTTTTTAAATTATTGATCATTTTAAAAAAAGTCTTTCACAACTGTTTATATTTTGTTCTGTCTACCTTTGGATCTAATATGGCAGAGTAAATTCATTTTGAAGTGATGTCTGTGTTAACTAAAAATCTGTTAGGGAAAAAGCGTTTGTGGTGTTCAGTATCACTGAGGCAGTAGAGAAATGCATAAATTTCAGTTTGAGGTTAATAGGACAGCAGCTTTGTTCCTTTTGTTGCTACACGTGCCATAACTGGGGCACGAGTGACACTGACAAAAGCAGGCAGTAGTTAGGGTGTTAATAAAACCCCCTGGAAGCAGGTAGCAAAGCAGTCCGGGTGGTGACATTCTGCTGCCTTACATAGAATGCACTTAGAGTGGAGAGACACTGGCCCGTGTTTCTGAAGGGGATGCATGCTGATACGATCACATCTAGTGTGCATTAGCTGGGTCTGTGTCATTTAATGGAGGAAGGTTATTAAGAGAGAAGGTGGAACTGGGAAACTTGACTATCGTATTCTCAAGTGCCAAAAAGTGGTGTTTAGTAGCAAAATGGAAAGGTTGGTGGTGAGAAAATGAGCAATGATGGGAGATGCACAGCAAAGTACAGAAGTGCAAAGCAAGATACCTCTTTTTAAAGTGTGTACTGTAGTTCCTCCCCATCTTGCATTACTTGAAGGCAACCATATCACATATGATCAGTGAAAAAAAAAAAGTTTTTGTGGGAATAATGTCTTCATATTATTGTTTATATTACTTACAATATTCAGAGCAGATCATGCTTCTGAAAAAAAAAAACCAGTGGCAAGCCTTTCCCCATCTTTGTGTTCCAACAGCAGAACTGAAATGTCGTGTGCATTTTCTTGCCTTTTGGTGAGAAGCATTAGACCAGCTTTGCTTGGCTTCAGCTTTGTTTCCCTGACAGTGTGTTTATCTGGATGAGCTGAGGCGGGCGGTGGGTTGCAGACCTGAGACCTCTGAGGGAGGCTGCTCTGTCTGATGGGTCTTGCTCTGGCTACCTGTATCTGCTGGGCTGAAACCGCCTTTCTACTCGATGCCAAGCAGTCAGAAGCGATGTGAGCTCATACATGTGATGGTCTCACAGGGCTCCACTTGCTGTCCCAATGTAATTTTTTCGTTCTAAAAGTCTGGTTATACTCTTAGTACAATGAAAATGGTGTTACAGAATGAATTTTTGTCCGTGAAAACGAGTAATGTCATAGGGAATGTTGTCTCTCGTCTCTGGATTCAGTTTGTCTATTCTGGCACATCCCTGGATATCCTGCATATGAACAAGTTTTGGGTCCAGTTGTGATTCTTGGGCTAGATTCTTGAATGCTTCATAAAAAATAATTTAATTCTCTTTAAAACATTGGTGGGGGGCTTTCTGGGAGGACACTTTTCAACTGACTGTTTATCAGTGTCCCTTGTGCTGTAGCATGTCCTGAGCACGCTGACAGGAAGGAAGGGAGATGTGCTAACGCACATGCTTATCGTCACTCTTGCTGATTTTAACAGGAAACTGGAAAATCATAAAGATAACCTATTTGAGAAGTTGTTCCTCTTTCTGGCCTTAGATTTCCATTCAGATAAGTGAAGGGAAAGTGACATTTTTTGTCATGATACTTTGACATCAAGAACTGGGTTGAGTAGACCATGTTCTGCATTCCATTGTTGTATTGTATTTTATTTACACTTCAGATGTTTTTAGGGTACTATAATGAAGAATTATGCTTTATGTTATACTCAAAAGCTGGGGGAATGGTATTTGCATATGATGTAAATATATATATACACACACAGCCATATATTTTGTGTTAAGCACTTCTTACAGTGGACAATTCTTTTTAAGAGTGGGGATGCTCCTGAATTAATAATAGCACAGAATTGTTGCTTTCTAAGTCCATGCTGAATTCTTCATGTAATGTGGAGAAATTGTCTTTTCCTCTGTTTTCCTGAGGAGGGGTGGAAATGGATATGTGTTTGCATTTTTTTCTCTCTTATCTTCTGTGGTCTTGCATATTCATAAAACTTTTAAACTTCATTTTGGTTACAGATAAAGCAAAAAATAATTAATGGAGTACTGGAATATCTGAAAGACATTAATCAGTTGAACTTGAGAGGGAAAAGATTTGATAATTGGTATCTTTTCTCTTCTAAATATAAGGAGACATTAAAAAAGAAACTTACGTATCTCATAATGTCAGATGATTTAATTTGTTCTTGAGATATGTCTGGTTAGTTGGGAGAGACTGCTATGAAAGGGAATACAAATCCTGAAAAATGATACAAAACTAAAAATCCAGGATACAAACCTTGTTCAGCCTTGTTCTGTGAAAAGTCACATGTGCGATTTTCCTTCTAGAAGAAAAAGTAAATACAACTGCGTCTGTGAGAACTGCTCTAAGTTGTAACTTGGCTGACTGGTCAGGAATAACTGTAGAGAAATGAGCATTACTTGCCACAGAGGGCTCCTTTTATTGATGAACTTATCTCTGTGTCTCCCTCAAAGACCGAGATCAGAGTACAGCCTGGAACAGTGTCGCTATGTAATTGGAGCTTGCTGAGAAATGTTGTGCCCATCGTTTGCTTGGAATGGTACGCAAAGAATACCGTAGCTCCAGGGTAGCAAAGATCCCATCCAAGTTTTTCCGGCAACCTAGCCAAACCTGAAGGAGTTTACCCTTCCAGCCAATTGCCTCTTGAAAGCCTTCCAACTTTATTTTCTTTTCATAATCACTGTTAAAGTGTCCTGGAACATAATCATTAACGTTTATTCTTACAAGAATACTGCAGGCAGTAACACAACTGAGAGGCACTTTCATTTGGGGTAGGTTAGTTCCTGCTTCCACTAAAAAGGTACAGATAAATCTTATGGTCTGATACTGATAAATCTTCATGCTGTGATTGATGTTTGAATGGCATGACCTGAAACTTCTAGTAGTGAATCTTCCGTCTTGGAAGCTTTAGTGTAAAATCAGATGCAGTTATTGTTATTACCCAGTGAAATCAGCCTATACAATTCAGTCTTATTTTGGCTTGAAAGCTATGAAAACTTCTGAACAGAAAACATCCCAGTGCTTTATTTATTTATTCATCCCAGTGAATTATTATAGTCCCAGTGCTTGGCACATCCCACATTCTAGAGACATTATTGTACAGAAGTCTCAAATAGAAACTTTAGTACCAGATTTAGTCATATAGTTTTCCAAATGTAAGATTGTATCGTGTCTCCTTTGCATAAATTATGGTGCTTTAAAATAAAATCTAAGAAAATGGATAATAGTGAGAGATTGTTTTCTTCAGTCTTGTTTCTTTGCTCTTTGTTCTTTTTTATCTTTGGTTTTTCTTTGCTTCGTTTGTCTAGAGACAGATGAGGGAGATCCTCTTAGCTGGGGTATCCATTTAACTCTTACCAACTGCTGAGGGAATTGTAACACAATGATGTTTAAGGGAATATTTTCATTACTGTACATTTAAATGGCTAGTTGCTGTTAATAGAGAGGAGCAGCCCTCCAGAGTAAAAGAACAGCAGAAGGGCATAAGGTGTTAATGAGACTTTTGAAATTTATTTCAGTTTTTTTCTTGGTTCAGTGCTGGGGAAGCTTACCGCCCAGTCTGTGCCTGGAGAATTCTGTTTCTGTTTCTCTTCCCACAGATGACATCAGCTCATTTGTACGGGCTGGTACACTGAAAGATGGAGCAACAACTTCATTCTTTCTGCCAGCCGGAGAAGTAATAACCCACGTGCTGCTGGTACCACGGTGGTGGCGTAGGCAAGGGGGACACAGCTGAGCTGTTCCCCACCCGCAGCAGGGCACACCGATAACCCTGCCCTCGACGTCTTCCTGAAAGCCTTTCCCTTCCCTCTGGTCACCTGTGCTTCCCTGTCCCTCTGTTCCCATGGCAATTGTTTTCTCTTCCCTTTTGACAAGCTTCCTGGAAATGTGTAGGGCTTAAACATTGCTTGTTACTTGCATTCTTTTAATTTCTTGATAAGCACCTTTGTGGTGTTTTTGTTGTTTTCCAGTCACGAGGCCATACCAGGCAGTTGCTTTGTAATGTCAGGTTGTGCGTGGAGAAAGGATGGCAGAGAAGTTAAGTAATTTGTGTAGTGCCGGGTCAACTGCAGTTTCATCTGTGGCGTGCCCTGGACAAGTCCGTTCTTTTCTTAGCTGAAATTCCTTTAAATAACTAAAACCAAACCAAACCAAAAATGTCTGGGACCAAGAAACATGGATTGGTTTCATTTTTAAGCATATGTTAAGTCATTAAACTAATATGTGACGCTATCTCCTTCCTTAATGATAGTGGTAGTTGTGTAGTGGCAGTGATAGCCTGTGGTCCCAGAGGTGAAGGGAAGGAAGGAAAGTAATTTCACCAGATTATTTCAGAACTGTTTAAGTATAAAATAAATGTTTTACTCAGTTTAGGCTTTAGTCTGTTATTGAATCAGCATCAGAGCTTTGGCAGTGCAAACTTATCCTGCTTTCATTGCTTAAAAGGAAGGAAATAACATCTTTTTTCTGATAGAATAAACACTTTTTCAGATCTCCTCCCTGTGCTGCAGCCCCTGTGTGCTGTTGTAAAAGCAGCAACTGTGTTGGTTTTTCCTGTTTGTGTCACGGCAGAAGCTTTGATGCGAGTTGCTCAGAAGTTAGTGGCTACAGCACCCATCCTTCATCCTCTTGTGGTCCCTGTTTCTCTCTCAGTAGACTCATGAGTTGAAGAAATAGTTGAGTTTTTTTGTTAAAATTTTACTGTGAAATATTTATTCTCATCCTTTTCCTGCATAATATGTTCTGACCACAAGTCTGAAAATGTAGCTCTTTCTGAAGAATTGCAGCAGAGTTTGGTGCAGTTTTAGAAAGTTTACAGATGTACCACTGGGATTTGCTGAGGTGTTGTGCTTGATAACTTAAATAATGCTGTTTCTGAAGATTTTATATAACTTGGGCTGAAGGCCCCAGGGATCATCTGATCTGACCTGCGTATGAATCATAAGCCAGTAACTTGCATGTAGTTATTCTTACATTGAGCCTAAATACTCATGCTGGACTAAAGCCTGAAGATGTTTGGCTGAAGCAATCTTCTGGAAATGGAAAACATCAGAATAAGTTGAGTGCATGTTCCTTGGGTGTGGAGCTTCAGTGCCTAACTATCCTCCCTTTTTTTTCATCAAAGTTCATAATTAAGATCTTTCTGTTCTCACTTTCCACTGTTTTGGTTATGATGTGTGCTAGATTAGAGAGAGCTTTTAGTAATCACTCTTTGCCTTCTCTGAAGGTACATGTGAACTACAGACATCTGCTAGGTTTCCTTTTTCCAGTCATTCTTGTAGCTCTCTTCTACGCTTATCTGAACTTTATTCTTATCCTTTTAAAACGTGCAAACTGTATTCAGTATTTTTGGTCTCACTAATGCCTTTTAAGACCTTGTTTTGAGATTTAAAATCTTGCCTGGGCTTTAGCCCAAGTCAGAAATGGAACTATTTTACAGTTCGCTTCTTTTTATGGTCATATTTGAATACAGCTACTATGGCTTTAGGAACTAAGTTTCTCACAGTGTACAGGGTGAATCTTATTTCGATCTTCTGGGGGTTGTCTTAAACTTCTGCACAGTTATGTACTGAATTAAGGTATATGCAAAATCTACTTTTTTTTTCCCTTGGAGAGAGAGTGAATTTATTTTTACTTGATAAATCAGAATGCCCATTATAATAACTGTTATTTTGGCATGCTACCAAGTAAGGAAGAGAATGCAATCATAAGTATATTTGCATGCATTTGTAACTTTGGTCTTGCCCAAATCCTTCAAAATTGTTTGAATTCTGTTAGACACGTAGTCTCTTAGCTGAAGTGTACCTGAGGCTGACTTTGCTTTGGCTAACCAAAAATTAAATTTTACTTAAATATACATCTAAATAGATATACATATATGCATGTATATGTATACACGTATTTGTAGACACACACCTTTGGTTCCTAATCCTGAGAAGACAAATCCCCTGAAATTTTCATGGGGTATCATACTGTTTAGGTGTTTAGAGGTTAGGAGTTATATTTTGCATAACTTAACATGCCTTTAGTACTGAAAAAAAGGAAGCATGATCTTTGAACTATGAAAAGATGTAGGAAAATATTCCACATCTGTTTAACTGGAAAGAACTTCCACGGTGAAAGATTTTTGATTTAAACTGTCTATGAGACAGTGACTTTTTCTTAAAAGCTGATTTTGGAGTGCAGGTAACTGTTGGAAGAAGTACACTCTTTAAATCTTTCCTTTGTAAGGCAATGGTGAGTCACAGAGCAGACTGCTAGCAATGGGGAAAATTTTTGTGCGGATTTCGAAAACTGAAATACTGACTCTCATTTTCCTCTCTTTTGAATAGTAGAGTATTACTTGTGTGAATTTAAATCTCTCTCCATCTTTGACTATTCCATTACAAAATGGGTAAACCTTTCATATTATGGCTGGTTTTCATGCTACTTTTCAAATACTAGAAAGAACTATTGGTAAAACTAAAGCAGTATGAATGTATTATTTTCTTTAGGATGGAGGTGACCTTTTGATGGATAATGCCTTTTGGTGATGAGTTACTAGCTTCAGATACTTGTACATCATTTGATCTCTTTCTTCTGTAACGCAGTTGTAGTGACAGATTTGTAAGATTTTGTTGCCATATTTAAAAATGGCATTTGTTTTCAAGGTATACAATAAATTAAGACACCTAAGATCAACCAGAGACTGAAATCTTACTTGCATGTTGTGAAACTTCATGCATTCTAATGCTCCTGTATGGCAGCAATGGTGGCTGGTGGGATCCTCAGATTTGCCTGGTGCTTTTCCCTGGAGGAGCTGGGAGAGTTGGAGTTGCAGGTACACACCAGTTAGCCCTTTCTTCTGCCTGCAAGCCTGTGAGACCTGTGCTGTTCCTCAAAGGGAGGTGGGGAGCCAGCCTCTCTCAGCAGCACTCGCCTTCTTCTGGCCACCTTGTGCTAGGTGACCTGCCCTGATGGGTTTTGCCACTCCCCATAGCCATGTTCTCCTCCTCTGATTTTTGTGCAGGCAGTCTGAGAAAGACAGAGGGATGTGTTTGATGGCTGCTGTTGCTGGGGAGGATGCAAGAGAAGGGATGCGGAGAGAAGAGGACGTATGGTGCTTTGTGGGGTTGGGTGGTGGGAAAGAGCCACGTCCACTGCCTGGCAGTGGGTAGCTGCCTCTGCTGCGATGGTTCAGAATCCCTGGTCTGGCCTCTGCAGCTGCTGAGATTGGATTTTGCTGGCCTTCTTTCAGCTCCTGTCGGAAGAATAACAGTTTATCTAAGAGACAATGCTTTTTGGTATAGTTCATGCTATTTTTCAGAAAGACTTTTAAGTCCTCTATTGGTTTACTGGTTCTGCATAATGGCCTTTTATAACACAGGAATCTTAAATAGTTGCAACTTGACTGCAAGATGTGGCAATTAGTTTTCCTTTCTTTTCAGCCTTGCAAGCAGACTGTAAGCCTGTACCGGGTTGTTATTACTCCCCAAGCAGATAATTTTCTAGGCCTGAAGGAAAGGAATGCTTATCTGTTCAGGGGCAGTGTATTGTAAGTTGAATTCAGTTTCATGTTGCTGGTCCTATTTTGTTAACTGAATTTGCATTGCTGTATTTTAAAAGATTTATAGAGAAATTATGTGTAGTGGTTAAAAAAAAAGGGGGCATTTTTTGTTTATGGTGATATATTATGCTGTTTGATAAAAGATGAAGAGGATGATAAAAGACAATGTATTTTGCCATTTTAAAATGCTGATTACTCTTTACTTAATGAGTTGCATTTTGAATTCGGCCTAATGGAAGAACTGTCCTGAAATGGAAAATAAGCTTTGCCAGCACTATCTATCTCAATGGATGATTTTTTTCTTCTTCTCCTCTATGTCTAAATAAGATGTAGAAAGTAGCAGGAAAACAACAGTTTTGCTCAGCTTTCACAGAGATATGAGAGGGGAGTGAAAGAAATGTAGAAAGCCTGGGATAATGAGAGAAAATAAACATATCGGTGCTCATGTAGTCTTGCATAAATGCCTGTATCAAATGCAAGAGAATGTGTATCTAGAGATCAAGAGAATATAAAAGAACTAAGATTGAGATAGCCACACTGGGAGAGCAAGAAAATGCTAAAAAATGATGTGTTCTTTTTAGTAGCATGCTTTCAAGTGGATGCAGGCATATAAATTTTGACAAATTGGTAGTGGAGTGGAATTTGGGAACAAGTAAATTCAATGGATTTTAACCTCGATAAGGAAAATAACATTCATAAAAGTTTGTATAAGGTGCGATAGATTGGAATCTTTAACCTGGTAAATGTTGTTTAGGACTGGTTTGATTTTGGTGTTTTTTGTTTGTTGTTTTTTTTGTTTTGGTTTGGTTTGGTTTTGTTTTAAGAAGTTGTCACAGCAAGGAGTATGTTCATCTGTGAACTATCAGGAAAGTTCCAAGTTTTTGTTATCTTGACCATTTAAAACACTCTGGCCTAGACTTAACTTACTTACATTCAGCTGTAATAACTACTTATTTTAATCACGAATAGTCTTGGAAACCCATCTATCTACAGACCGTTGCCTATTTGTTTAGTAATTCTTAATTCTTATATAATTACATATAACAAGCTGTGTTCCTGTGCTTAGCAATGTCTTTGGGGCATGGTGGGAAAAAAATGATGGTAAATGGATCATTCCTGACTTCTTATGTACAAACTTCTGAAGCTGCTTTGTGTGTTTTAATCCAAAAGCAGCCCTTAGAACCAAGGTCTAATCCCAAAGCTGTGTTGATGCAAATGATTTGCATGCCAAAAAGAACCACTTGTGTGAAGAAGGATAAAATGTGGGCCTCAATGGATTTTATTTTGCAATAGCTGCTTAAACATGTAAACTTGGTCTTATTAAAAAGAATGAGAAAATCTGTGTATGCCATTAGATAATCATAAATGTTTCTGTGCTATTCTTTCTTTCTTTCCAGATTTGAACATGGAATTCAACCCATCAGATCATCCACGGGCCAGTACGATATTTCTGAGTAAATCGCAGACAGATGGTAGGTTACTGAATTTATTACAGTATTTGCTGTTGCAGTTATCTCTAAACCCTTTATTAGAATGCATGTAGTATATAATTCCCCTCTCAAAAAAAAGAGGCGTTTAGAGGCATCTTGTTAGAGTTTAAAGAAATCAGACCTTTAGTTAACTATTTTGTCAGACTAATAGTAGAAGCTACAAGTTTGAGTCCTGTCATGTGCTGAAATTGTAAGTTCCAAGTAGTCGTTGTATCAGAACTACAAATATGGATAAAGCCTAATATAATCGTATTTTTAAAATATTTTCCCTAAATCCAGAATTTTCTGTGTAACTGTTTGTTACATTAGGCCAACTTTTGGGAAATGTGTGGGGAGTACTTTCTTGAGAAAATACCAGTTTACATTAGAAAAGAAGGCAGTCCAGAGTTTCCTCTGATGTAGCTAATACTGTAAATGAGCTCAGTACTAGATTTTAATAACAAAACAACCCCCATCCTGCCCAAACATTCACTCTTCTTCTCTCATTATGGATTTGGTATAATCATGTATTTGTCTGGAGGTTTGGGTTTTTTTATCCATAGACAAAATGATCTCTCTGGAATTACTTCTGTTAAGCAAACCTCTTGATAGAGTTAGTAGAGTAGAAGCCATTTATTGTGGCTCTTTCATTCCCTGTTGGACATGTATGACGTTGTTTTAGAAGTAGATGAATAATTGATGCAAAACACATTGTTCTCTACCAAGACTTTCAAAGCAGTTTCTACATTGTAATTCTGACCGTTCAGTATGAATTCTTTGTCCTTCTTTCTGCTGCCTATAAATGCTGTATTTGATTTACATAGTAAATTGCAGTGTCAAACACATCACTTAAAAATAATGTAGTTTTCACTTACTGTATATTTTTTGCTAATTTTTTGAGCATGAGTAGAACAAAGAGGACATACATTTAGGCCCTAATTGAAGAGTTGATTATGTGAGTACCTCTTTTGCTTTTCAGATTGTCCTTCTGAATTCAGCCCTGATTCTGTCAATACCTTATGTGGTTTTGGATGTGATTTACCATTCTAATCTGGTTTGGTAGTCTGTAAAGTGAATATGATAATATTTCCATAGTACACTGTATTATGAAGATTGATGTCTATTTTACAGTGTTTTGAGACTGTATAATCCTATATGGATGCTACCTGTTTCTTGTTACAGCTTGCTGAAAGAAAGGACAAAAAAAAAAGAAATCCCAAGTCCAGCAACTGAAATTTTGACCAGACATGATGATTTTTCTTACTTGTAGTAATAGTATTTAATTTATTGCAGGATGGAGTTAACTATAAGCATTTTTGAAAATGACAGTTTACACCCATGCTGGAGTTGGTCTATGAAACTTTGTTCTAGTTTAAGTATTATGAAGAACATATTTTTGAGTGAGAACAATGAGTTCAGTGAAACAATATAGAAATGTTATCAACAGGAGTGTAAGATCTGTTCAGCTATCCTTGATCATGTTGGAAAAAAATCCAAAGGCTGTTTTGCTTGTACAAAAGAAGAAAGATTCTGCAAACATTTATCTGTTGATGTATTGCCAAGAACCATCCTGTTCTGGTGGGACAACTCACAGTAGTTAGCATTTTGCCTGGCTGTACTTTGGGCCCCTTGTGGAACAAAGTGAGCTATAAGAGTTATCACACTATTCAAGGTTGTTGTCTAACACCAAAATGCAATAAAATGCTTGTTAAGAGGAAAATATAAGGGTTTTTTAGGGTAGGGTTGTATTCTGACAGCCTGCGCTGGAGTCTAGGGGACCCCCAAGACTTCTTAAGACAATGTAGAAGGCGAGAGCTGAACTAGCAATGTTGAAAACACTCAACTTGGGCATGTAACTACCTCTCTTTGTTACTTACGTAGTATTGGGCTGGCAAACCTTCCTGTTGACTGTAAGTGAAAATATTTCTGTAGATGAGACCTGCAGATGTTTAAAATACACATATTGGAGAGTTGAGGGGCATCAGGACTCAAGGTTTCATCCAGGATCTGGCTGTGACTCTTGAGTGTACTTCACATTTGTACAGTGGAAAATGGCCAAGTCCATCACTACATGCTAGAGTGACTTGGAGCATTATCTTCAGGCAGTTCCGTGTTTGACTTTATAGTAGCCCTGTACTCTTTCGGCTTCGCTGGTAATCTTGTAGTAGGGTCTTGGGACAAGAGCTGTGCTTCAGCTGCTTGTGATCAATGTGTGAGTGAAGAGCAACAAACTGACTACCCCAAATACAACGACCCAGGATGTGGCATCTCTGGATATTATGTTGTCTGAATTTCCTGTTGTACTGTGAAGCTTGGACACCATGCTAAGCAGCTAAATGTGTCCTGTCCCTCTTAGCCAGTAGCCCGAATGCATCCTTAATTACGTGAGAGTTCAATGAATCTGCAGAGAAGTTGAAGACACAATAAATATTAATTTGATTCCTAACTAAAGTAGCTTTTCTAAATGTTTCCAGCTCTTTGTGGGAATTTTCTAGGCACTGAATCTTACATGAGTGATTCTCCCTGTTTAGGGAGCTAGTAAAGAGTATCACCTGTTATGTCTTTAACTTCTATGAGTGCTTTATGCAACTTCTCCCTTGTTTGCTGAGTTTGGCCTGTAAGCAGCATGGTCTAGGTGACCAAAAAGCCATGCACTATTTTGTGTGTGGTTGTGGCTAAACCGGGGTTTCCAAACCTTAGCACTCCAATAATGTAACTTCCTTTCCTTATAACAGCAAGAGGGCAACGGTTGCTATTTTAGGGTGCTGGTAGTGGTCTCTTCTGTAAGTGGGTTATGGCTGTCCACCTCTCCTAACTTACATTAGGCTTTACATGTTCGATGTACTGGCTAAATTTTGTGGTATCAGTGCAACAGTGGGCTTCAGACAAAGAGGATGTTGAAATTCTGTTTATATAGTGGATAGAAGTGAAGTAAGCTGCACTTGCTCTTTAATGTTAACTAGGATCAGTCTCCTGTCTTGAATAAAACAAAAAGAAATGATTTACAAACTCCCAAAATGTGAGACATTTTTATTGATGTAAACCTCAAGGATTTTGTCTTTGATTCTAATATGGGTAACATTAAGATAGCCTATAGAAACTGCACAAAGAAAGTTTCTATTACAGCTCAATGAGAAATACGTACATACATGTACACATAGGCGTACATGTATGTACACATATATATGTGTCTGTATTTCCTCACTCCCTTTTATTTCAAGATAATATGTTTTCCTGCTATTGCAGAAGTTCAGCAATAACAGTTGAAAGTGCCTGTGGAAATAGTAACAGGTCATTGACCTTAAAATGGGGAAAACTAAGACAATTTGGCAGCATCTCACTCTCCACTTGAAGAGCTCCATTCCAACTTTCAAGTTTTAAAATGTTAGAAAGAAAGTAGAAGTTTAATTGTTTAAACTGACTCTGAATCTGTTCAGCTTCATTTCATCAAAACCTCGTGGTTGAAAGCCAAAGGCCTGGCATTGCATTTAAGAGTCTATGCTACAGAATGACAGTTAATTATAATACTATGGTCTGGTCTGCTGAAGACCATACTGTGCTGTGTGAGGGGTGCAAAGCATTTTTAAGCTGCCTGAAGCCAAGTGACGGAATTACCTCTTTACAGTCATTTTAGCTTGACAGAAGTGGCCTTTTGCCTTGTGCAATAATTGTCTTTCCCTTGTTTAAAGGGAGAGTTGCGATCACGAAAGTGAGCGGTTGTGACAAACTGGATTTCAGCTATACCCCATCGACATATGTTCTGGAAAGACTTGAGCCTTGTACTATGGCAGAGTGAGCCAGAAGCACAAAAGCACAGCTGCCGTCTTGTAGTCCCTCACTTGAGAATCCAGGCTAATTGAATTTCTGTTAATATGGGGAAAATAAGGGAAAGGACGTCAAAGTGGTACTTAGAAGAACATGCAGCACAAGCAGTGCTTGTGCAGGGAGCAGTGAGGGGTGTGTATAAATACATTAATATATTCTTCTGGAGATCGGAGATAGCAAATGGGAATGAGCTGTAAGTGGTATTCTTGCTTTGGTATCATCTTGGATGATTGTACTTGGGGAATTGAATAATGGATACAAGGGAAAATACAGAAGAGAAAAACTACAGTAGGGGAAAAAAGGTGATTAAAATGGAATTTGGAGTGTATGTGCAAGCTATCTTTATAGGATTTTGTCCCTAAGAACTTCGTATGCAGTAAAATTGTGATTAAAACACTGTTAAAACAGTGTTAAAACACTTAGCTGTGTTCAAAATTTCTCAGTTACTAGGTGTTAATTTTCAGCAATCTGCTCTATTAGATTTACGTTCAGCAGAATTGTTTACTGCCTGTACATTGTAATATGCAATAGTAGACAAATACTTTGACTGTTCTTAGAAGTGAGTATCTACCACCATTTTGTTGTTTCCCTTTAGAGTACTTATGTCCCTTGCTGGTGATAAATGCAGTGTGTGGAACTTAAGTGTAGTGCAGTGTTTTAGCAGGATTTCAAGCAGTTTAACTATTTACTGGATCATCAGAATTTTCCTGCTGTTTGTGTTTAATTCTGTTTCTTATACAATGTCCATAATTGTGGATCTGAGCATGTACTAAGTGACATGGCTAACATCTGTCATGTGTGATTCTCCTTTCTGCTCCCTGGGAGGAAAATTATGTAAGGATTTTTAAAAGTTTTTTCTTATTTTCTTTTCATTTTCTGTTTGCATTAAACACAATTATTTCACAGTATTCACACATCCAGCCTTGTTTATGTGAGATTGCTTGCTTATAAAAAAAAAAAAAAATCACAAAAAATGGCTTCTCATCCAACAGGGAATGGACAGGCTATCCCACCATTATGAACACTCTTATTTTGCTAAGCGCATTGGGTTGCATAGCTTTCAAATCATGGTGCACCAGAGTGCATTTAACCACCTACAGCATGAAACCATTATTATTTTAATCCTGCAGTATGATTTATGTGTTAAGTTGCCTCCAGACTTGTATCCTAAATGCTGTGGTATTTTCACTGGAACAGAGCTCCACAGGCTCTATTTGGGGTGAGTTAATTGGGAAGGTGCTTTAAAAAAATTAAATAGAGTATAATTAATCGGCTGTAATAAGCATTTGCCTGACAATTAAGACTCTGTACATCTATGTCCTTTGTTGTTGCTGTTTATTTTCTGAATATTTTGGCTAATTGTGGCTTTGACTTGCAACCCTTGCTTGTGGTGACTCATTCATATTCACCAGAGTAATATATTTTTATTGTTGTATCTGACATGGTGACAGTTTCAGGCTTGCACCTGATCATTATAGAAGGCAGTGGTGTAATGTATCTGGTTTCAAGGCTCCTCTATGGGAGTTAGTGCACAGTAAGCTATGATGAGAATTTGCTAACTCCATGGTGTAGCTGTTTAGATGCTTTCATACCTGCAAGGTAGTGTAGGCTACTTTGCAGCAGGATACCTTGCACGAAGGCACTGGTGGCTCAGGAGTACCCACACTGAGAACTGGTGAAGGATAGCTAATCCATTGCTAACTTGGACTGTAGCTTACTGCATATTAACTTTCCCATGCGGACCAGCGCCTGGTGAAGTACCCAAATGGATGAGAATTTTAATCCATCACCACACTAGTGAGCATAAATGCCTTTATGCCTACAGATACATGTTCCTTCTGTGTTTGATATAAATATACTTGGTTAGTGCAAAAGCAATTATAATGTTGCACATAGATAGCCTCCTGTTCTTTTTATTATAAATGGTGTATAAGAAGCCTAATCAGGAAAAATAGTCATGTAATATTTCTATCATATTTTGTGTTTTTGCAGTGAGAGAAAAACGCAAGAGTCTCTATATAAACCACGTAAGTGAAAATGCCTCGCTATGCAGCTTTCTCCTTGTTGTCTATATTATACAGTAAATAAGAGTTATCACACATGACTTCCATATTGGTGAGAGGATGCTGATGCTTCAAATGTCTATTCTGCATCAGGATCCAGAAGTATAGGTGTTGGCTATTGAGTTAGTGGAATGGATCTGTTGAAGACAGTATCATGCTCACAACCAGTGTACATAGGTAACTGGTACCTGGGACAAAGAGTTGCACACATTAGTATGATTTTAAAAATTATTACAAAAACTCTCAAAACTTGAAATTACATTTGTTTGCAAGTTTGCTTTGGCAGAGAGCTGCAGCATTTGATATTTACACAGAAGTTCTGAAGTGCCTGACCAGTGTTAATGCAATGTAAATGTGAATTCACGTGTATACATGCTGAGTATGAAGATGGGGTTTTGAAACTCTTGTGTACCCCAGGCATTTTTCAGTTCTCTTCTGTTTGAATCAAATTCTTGGTGAAGCTGAGAGCAAATCCGCTGTAGCCTGCTTTGGGTACAGGACCAGGCTCTTTGCCCCAGTTAGTGTTGTTTGTACTACTGAAGCACCTGGAACCAATGTGTTTCCCAGCAGGTTAAGCCTTGTGCTGAAATATCTGGAGTCATGCCCCAGTAGAATTGAAGAGGGAAAGAACTAATTGTCTCCCAAAAGGTAATTGGTTTTAGGGTGAAATGAAATGGGGAGAAGTTCTCAAACTTTTCTGTATCTGGAAATATAGGCCATCATTTCATGAATCATTTTTAAGCCACTGCAGTAACTGAAAGAAACAGATGCGGTTTATAGCCTCTGCATCCCTTTGTGCAGCTCCAGGTAAACTGGACTGGGGCATGATTGCAGGTAGATTCAGCAGGGTTAAAAGCTAAGATGGATCTGCTCCTGAATGTGATTCGCTTCAGGGCTTGCACCTGCAGAAAGGGAGAGAGACACAGAGGCAGGAATGAGGCGCTGAGTGGGGTGAGAAGGCAAACTGCTTTATTTGTTGGCAGAACTGGTTTGTGCTGAGTGTTTCTGAAACTACTGCCTCGCTTCAAAAACAAGCTGAGATTTTCAATTTCCCGGGGGGTTGAGACTTTGAGAAGTCATGAGGTACTGTGAGGCTTATAAAAGCCTTAAAGTTGGCTCCACCAGGTTAGCAGATACTCTTGGTGGTTCTCACCTTCAGTTCCCCTGTAAAACATTTCCATTGTTTACAGTGCATGTGAGGGTGGTTTGCAGTGCAATTGTATTGTTATAAAATTACTTGTAAAGCTAGTGCACTGGGTTCCTGTAAACTTAATAATGTGTACTCAGTAACTTCCAGCATGCTTTTTAGCCTCAAGCTTGGAGGGTTCAGTGCAAAAAAAAGAATATTTAGACACTGCAAAGCAAGGTATTAACTGCGTTTCTGTGACAGTCCACCTTGTGTCATGGGTTAAATTCTCACGTGTCCTGAATCATTTCATGTCATGTAAAAGATGTGTTCTGCATTAAGGCCGACTGCAAGCGGATTCCTCTAGCAGATTGAACAAAGATGACTACTACAAATGCTGCTGGAAGCACACTGTTGCAAACCCTGGTATAAAATATTTTTAGGCAATGCTGAACTTGTTGCAGAAAAGGGAAGGGTGATTATGTCACTGAGGAGTTGTGGTGTTGGTAGCTCAATGTAGGTGCTTATGCAGTTGATACCCTAAGCACTATACCTCATCAGAATTTCTTGGGTTTTTTTGTCAAATATCGTTCAAAGCATTGGCTAAGGTTGCAGCAATGTAAACTTCCCTCAGTAGTCTGGTCTACTGCTCCCTTAAGTCTGACTTCTTTGTACTTATAAAGTACTTCTTCTGAATTGCAAAGCTAAAAATAACCTTTCGCAAACTGAAGTCCTTACCATGGCTTTCTCTGTGTGTGTCCTTACAAGTCAGTGAAGTTTTTTAGTCAATACTTATAGATAAGCTACATTTTCAAATGTGGCCTGTGATATTCAAGTTGTTACTTCAGCACACCTGTGAGTATTCATTTAGCACCTCCTAAATATTCAATCTGCTAAAGCTGACGCACAAACTGGTGATCATTTTTGAAGTGGTTGCGGTGGCCTTTAACTGGCAACTGTGTTTAGTTTTGTAGACTGCAGGGAGCCATCATAATTTTCCTAGACTGCCTTGTTTGAAGAGGTTTGAGGAGATAGTTAAGAGTTAACAATTGTATGTGACAAATGATGGGTGGTCTTTACATGACAAGCGAATTTATGGTATACCCTGTTGGCTGATCAGCCCCTTTCCATCATTTTTCAGTGTGCTCTAAGTGCGTTTCTAACAGGAGCTACTGCTACTCATCTGTTTCCCTGTTTTTGTGAAGTGCTGGGTCTCCACATCTGCTCTGGAGGAAACAAGCCAGAGGACATAAATTTTGGAGTGTTGTTTTGTCTTCTTTTTAAAAGAACTCCTTGCCATAATGCAGCACTCTTCTCTTTTGTGGTTTTTCCATAACGTCATCTTTTATTTTTTTTTTCTTTTACAAGTCTTTTATACTTACTCTCTTTTTGTGACAAATAACCAAGATGTGCAACAAAATATTTTTATCCTTTTGTGGAGTATCTTATTCATTATTTTGCAGGCAGAGTTGAACATCTCCCAAGTGATCGAGGTGGCTGGCTAGCAAGAGAAGTATCAAGAAAAACTTAGTAGTTTATACGAATAGTTTCAAAATGTTACCTATGAAAAAAATAATTAATATTGACTCTGCATCATTTGAGAATGTAGTTGGTCAGTATGATCACACCATTGTTCTTTCCCTTTCTTGCTTGCTTTTCTTTGTAGAATATTTTAATTGGCTGAATAATTTCCTTTATCCCAAATAAAAATAATGGATTCCTGCTTTGATTTATTGCACTTTATCAAGGGCTGGCAGTTGCCACATTTCAGATTCACCTTGTCAGTAGGCATGATGGAAGAAGTCAGCAGCTGTTCCTTTTTTTGGGAGGTGAGGAAGGCAAGGGAGGAAGGAATGAAAGTAGGGGGTGACAGGGTGCTATCGAGAAGCCATCATCTCTCAGTCTTCCCACAGAGCCCAGGGAGACAGACGACAGGTTGGGAATGGTGCTGGATCCTTTGCATCCTTGTTGGTGCTGGAAGTTACCTACCTACAGTGTACGTGGTGTGTTTGCTTTCTTCCAGCCTATTTTAATTTCTTAAGTAGTTGCAGCAGACTCTACTTCCCCTTCCCGTTTAACTGACAGTTTTTTTTTGTTATGGCTTTAATGCTGCTTCAGTGTGCACTTGTCTTTTCTTTTAATCTGCTTAGTCAAGCTGCTGAGGGGGATAAAGATGCAGACTGAGATAGAGGCGTTTCCTTCTTCAGAGAGGAGAGATTGCGTCAATATCTCTGCCTGTGCAAGGAAAGCAAACAGGAAGACATGTTTTATGGGGTTGGGGGGGGGTGAAGAAAGAGTGAATTTTTTATTATTGTTTGCAGTAGCTAGTTCTTTGTACCGGGTGATTATTTTTTTGCAGAGGAAGGGAGCAGAGCTGGGGAGGGAAAAGTTGTTTTCTCCATCAAGTTTTTTCTAGAAATTTTCCCTTTCAGACAAGATGAAAATAGTTCTGTTTTGGCTCTGTTTGCCAAAGTACTTTCTTCTCTTCTTGACAAGATACGCTCCTAAAGTTGAATCTGTGTTCATGAGCAGTAATATCCAGTAAAAATAAGGTATATTTTTTGCATAATGGAATATTTCTGAAGGAAGATAAAGGGAAGGAAAAGGGAAGGAAGATAAAGGGAAGTAATATCTCTCTTCCACTTTTTTTTTATTTATTCTGGAGACACTTCATCAGCCTTGTAGCAATAGCTTCCTTTCAGCATCGTCTTATTTAGGGCTTATTTAGGGCTTATTTAGGACATGGCTTCCACTGTCTGCTACATGGCAAATGGATGTCCATATCGCAGCAGACTATTACTATTTTTATCATTCCAAGTAGAAAAACTGAAATCTGTGCGTGGACCAAAATTTTTTCAGCATCCTGGGGAAAAGTTCCTGGGCATCATTTGTGTCAGAACCCTGGGCCCTGTACGTGACCCTGTAGTGATTCACATCAGGGGAAGCGTCTTCCCAGTCCTGCTGATGGGGACGAGTGGAGAACAGAGATGTCCTTTGCTGTACATGGTGTGGCACAAGCAATTTCTGTGAGCCTTTTTGCATGCTTGAAGTGATGTATGGTATTTGCTGCTGTGTAGCCCTCAAATTTTCTTGTCAGATTGGATAAAGAGGCTGTTCTGCTTCCCTGTTGTAAAACTCCTAGGCATATGAGTGGTAATGAAACACTTTCAGCTAGTGATTATAAGTAAATAAGATACATGCTGAAAATGGGAACATAGTCTGAAAAGTCGTTTAATCCATGAAAAATGCAAAGCACAACATAAAATGTGAAATGTTGTTTTTAAGTGTACTGCCTGAGGCTGCCTATTGTAGGTTTATAATTGCTGTCCAGATTCCTTAAGGCATTTTAATTAACATTCCTTATTCAAAAAGAAGAACAAGATGAACTGGAAGATAGATTAGAGGCTTCTCAGGCGCTCTTGAAGCTCTCATAGAGATTGCTTAATGTGGTCTTTGCTCCTCTCCATTGCAAGATCATGAAAAAACAGGTCTAGAGGGGGCCTTTATAGGCTATCTGGCCCATCTAGCAGATTCCCTATACTAATGCCATTCCTAACATATGCTGTTTAAGATGCTTTTTCAGGCTTCCAATAAGTTAGAATGAACAGGCTTTCTTTAATGGCTTACCTAAACTTACTGTTTGAAATGTTTTTTTTCTAATATCTTTCAGCCCCTTACTTCTTTGCCTGTCTTCTGGGGTGAAGAATTTTACCTCTCCTGTCAGCCTCAAGGCAGTAAGTTATATGAAATGACAAACTTTTGTAGGAGGAGGAACAAAAAATAACTTTTAAGGTAGAATGAGAACACACCCGAGAGTTCTTTTACAAGGTTGCTATACAATACTTGTGTGCTGGGAGCCTAGTAAAGTTCCTCTGGTCAAATTGCACAACACTAGCAATTATACGCTATGTAAATATAAGCCTTTGAGGTGCTTTTAGTGTTCAAAAAAATATTTAATCTTTCATATTTGTAAAGCAGGGCGCTTTATCAGCAGTTAAATAGGACCTGTGTGTGCTGCAGAAGAGCTTACTAATGGTAGCTGAGCCCCTCAAGAGCTCACTGGTACGCTGATGTCATTTTCTATAGTTGACATGAGTAAGGGCAAGCTTTGAGAGCAAAAAACTTGCAAGTACAGATCTAGTCTAGCGCATCAGTTTTGGACATTATCAAATGATGGTGAAACCAATCAGCTGAGGACAAGGTTGAATCATGTTGTTGACCGATGAGGTACAATGGATATTAAGAGTGGTTGGACTAGATCTCTTTTTTGTGGTAGATGTTGGCAAAGAAGGGTAAGCATACAATGGTGCAGTTTGCTGTAGCTTTTGTTCAGGTGAATATACCCATATCTAGCCACTAAGTGTAGAGAATTGTGCTGTAGTATCAAATTATGGAAGATGAAAATGAATGTAGAGCTTTGCAGAGCTATGCAGAGAATTGTGTTGCATGGTTTGCTTGATTTTGGAAGCACTTTGTTGACCTGTAAAATCATGTTTCTTCTGTGAAAAATGTCAGAACTAAATCATGTCCTGAAGCAATAGAAGATCCCCAAGATAGGAACCTCCCTTTTCCAAGTCAGAAGCAGTCCTGGTATTTTTGCTTGCTGTTGTAGTTTGGCTTCATGTGTACTTCTGCATGCCAGTTTTGCCTATTAGCATTTTGGCCAGCCTCTACTGCCTGGAAGTTAACGGGCATGTGTCCACAGATGGGTGCAAGCATGCCTCAATTTTTCCATGGGGGAAAGTACTGTTTAATAGTACCTTTTAAAATCATGCAGTAACTTACACCTGGTTTGATGGAAGAAGAGACAGTACTATCATTATTTAGGACAGGAACTGCAAATTGTCTTTTGATGGACAGATGCAAAAGAACACTGAAAAAGGCTGAAGCTCCTCTGCTGAACTGGAAGCTGGCTGAAGGCCAGCTCTGGTACAGAAGCTGTATAGCTTCATTAGGGAAGTGTTGCACCCAAATGAACAAATCCTGCTGAGCATCAGGGCAGGGTGCCATACTAGTGTTGCTAAAGAGCTGCCAGGACAGAGCTGGCTGGTGCCCATTCTGGTCAATTCTGAGTGTGGGTTTTGGTCAGTATGCACCTGTCTGTTAGATGTTTCTACCCAGAAACACCCTGAAATGAATGTTTTAACAAAAGAAATAGTAACACTTCCCCTTTCTCCACAAATAGAGGTTTAATTTCCGAGTGATGCTGAAATGAAGGCTGAGAGAAATTAGTCCTTTTGTGTATTCTTATTTTGAATGTTAAGAATTTGTTGTGATTCCTTTCATAGTAGGTACATAGAAGCAGTTCTGCAGAGCTTGTATGATTCTGATGGCAAACGAAACCATTATATTTCTGATAAGATGTATTTTATGTAAACTTCAAGTAAATCCTATTGTTCAAACGTCTTAAAACAAACATGATTTGGAAAGTTGAAAAGTTTCAGGATGAAACTGGAAGAAAAATAAAGCAGTGATATTTCCTTAGTACTAACTGTGCAAGAGGGAAAAACTGCTGGTTTTAAGAGCTAGAAACACCTGGCATTAATGGAAGTACATTGAATCTTGATCTCTTAGAACTTGTTCTGTAACACATGTAAAAGCTTGGCAAGTTGTAAAGCAATTTTTTCCGTTATACATCTTTTCCTGTAAGAAAGAACTTCCACAAAACAGCTATTATGTATTCATTGTAACCCATAATATCAGCATTTCTTAATGAGCGCCTTTGATTGAAATGAGAAAAATAACAACTGCTTCTAGAGTAAAGCGCTACAAATCCTCTCCACCAAAATGGAGAGACAAATCTATCATGAAATGATAGAAAATTGGTCCAGAATACATCTCAGGAGGTTGTTCACTCTGGTTTCTTGCCTAAGAGCAGAATCCTGCGTCTACACTATTCATGGTATATGTTTGTTTTACCTCTTCTTTAGAACTTTCAGTGATGGAGAGTCTATCACTGCTCAAGTCACTCAAGCTATCCCTGCTATTAGAAAAAGGTGGTGGCTTGGGGTTTATTTTTTTTTGCCATCACATCCTCTCACACTTTCATGTCCAATCTTAATTTTCCCTAGTTCAATATAAGCCTGCTCTTTCTTACCCCATCCACAATGGTCATGGAGAGCAGTGTTCTCTTCTTTGGAACTCCCTTCAGTGGGACTTAAGGCCATTATTGTTGCTTTGTTCCTGGAGAAAAGCTCTCCAGTCCTTCTGTTTTTCCTTCTAAGTCAGGTTTTTCAAACCTCTGATATATCTTGCTGATCTCTCCTCCTGACACTCTGAAATCAATTCACCTTTCTTGAAACACAGTGGTCAAAATTGGACATAAAATTCCAGTTGAGCAGAGTGGAAGGGTGCTCTACACTGTTGTATACATGGTAACTCTATAAATCCTGTATGATGTTTTCCTTTTTTTATAAGAGTCCTCTGAAAGGTAACGTCAGCTGCAAAAATACCTTGATTCTGTTATCAAAGTTAGTGCTCAGTGTTTTACATTGAGTAGACCAGACCTCCGTGGAATGTCCCTTACTTCGACCTTCCAATTTGAAAGTGATCCCTGGGTAACCAGAATATAGTTTTCCAAGCAGTTTATACCTGCCATGTTTTCCTTGTTTTGCCCTTTGGGAATTTTATGCGAGGTGAAGTCAGAAGTCTTGCTGAAGTTGAGAAGCATGACATCTACTGAATCTCGGCTTGGGAACAAAAATATTGCTAATGCAAGTTAAAGTACGTATAAAGTGAATCGCACTTCATATCAATAAGGTGCTTTTAATTTACAACTATTTGTAATAGCAGAGACTGTCTAGGCTCCACGTGTGTCCTATGCGCGCTCTCATGTTTGCATATGAAGATTTACAAAAGAAGCTATGCCTGTCCTTTCTTTCCCCCGTGTCAACCTTAATGGTGGAACAGAAACTGAGAAAGATCCCGTTAATGTTAGAGGGTTTGGCTAATTTCTTCAAAGGCTCTATATTCTTTCTCAGCTCTTCTGATTTGTCTCGCTTAGAGCCTCTCTGGCTTGTCTAATGGAAGATTGTTGTGGTCAGCCGTGATGGATTTGAAATGTGAAGGCATTAAGCTCCTATGCAGTTTTGAGTGTGGATTTATCCCATTGAAACGGGCACAGAAGGGGGTTTCTTTGTAGGAGGGTGCTGAATAGTGAGGAGATGCTCAGTAACCTCTTTTGTCCTTCACAAGGATGGAGAAGGTTCCTGTGCAGCATTTTATGGAGGTTCAGAAGAGCGTGTTTGAGTGAACTGCAGGACTTTAGATGTCTTCCAGCTTAGTTGAGCTAGAATATGAAACTGAGAGTGTTTTCCAGTAATTTGGAAAGGGCAGAAAATCTGTTACCTGGCATACCATATTGCTGCAGTTGGATATCAGAGTAGAAACCAGGAATGTTGATCTGCCGATAGGTTAGTTATTCACATGGCACAAATGTGTATACATACCCAAGATAGTGGGTTTACAGTTGGCTTTATTCTTCAGACTGGGAGAGGTACCCCTTCCTGCCAAGTTGTTATGAACAGAAAGTGAGGCATGAGACACCACATATTTTTCTGAAGTGTGAAAAGTTCTAAGCCTAACGAAGTGTGATGTGGGCTGAAAACCGTGGAGAATTCTGTGATGTGGTAGTTTCAGAAATGAGGTGCGTGGCTCTAATTATTGACATGTATCAAATGTTAGAGTGCTGTTTACATAAGAAAATTTAACTCTGATAGTGGTGTTGCTACAGGATTGTTTTCTGTTTTTTACTTGTGCTTGCCTTGAATGAATCCAGTCCATTTATCTTAAATTTTATCTAAACCTTTAAAACATGTTGACACAGAAAAAGTAGAATTGAAACTTTCCATGTGCTTTTTTTTTTTTTAAAGTGATGCTGAAATGTCTGTACCTCTCCCTTTTTTTCAACCATTAAACTGTCTCAATTTCAGCAGGTTTTAAGTTGCTTTGCCTTTATCATGCCTGTGGAAGGTACTCAACAGACTAATCCAGAAATTTGAACTAAACTGTGGTAGAATAAAAGCTATAAATCACCAGTCCTCCAGCAATTCTGGCTCTGTACATCAGTGCTGGATAACACATTTTATGGCATTAATGCTTCCAGTGCTTCTAAATTTTCGGTTTGTTGACTTGCTTAACACATGATAGCTTGGAAGACAGGTGAATTGTGAACTTCCAAAGTATTACAAACTACCTTTCCAAACTCCTGGAGAATTTTTGAGAGGGGATAATTTTCATTTTCTCAGTAAACTTTTTCACTTCCAAGAAAAGCAGTTCAACCTATGAGTTTATTGGTCAAGTGAGGCACCTTGATGGAATTTGTTGGTGAGCTTTCAAGTAACTTGAACATAATATTTCTACAATTGTAACAGCTTCAGAAATTTTTTTTTTTTCAATTAACAGAAGACTTTGAATGCTCTTTCACTCATATCTGGGAAAAATAGAAGGATGACTCAGACACATGTAGGTTTTTACCAGGAGTCTATCTGTTCTCTATCTAATGAAAGCTGCTAAGTCTGCTGCCTGTGGAAAATGAAACATTAGAGAGATGATGGAATGCTGGCACTTGTAATAATATCTGTTTTGGAAATTAGGCAGGGGAAGATGTACTGAGGTAGGAGTCACAGGACCGTAGCCTAGATACTCAGTTGCTCTGAGCTGGTAAATGCCTGTGGATTCCACTGATGGTATTGACATTGGTGTCTCGACTGAAACACTGGAAACAACACTCATTGTAAGGCAAATTAAAATTTCCCTGTCGATGTGCCAACGGAATTTTAAACCTATTCTGTTCTAAGTTAAACATGTAATTTGACTGGTCTTAACTTTCCTGACACAGGTTCTTGGTCAAGTTATTCACTGCTGTAGGTAGAATAGGCAACGATAAAATCAAAGAGCATTAATGACTGTGATCCCTATTAGCTGATATGATGGAACTATTCTCTTTAGGCCAGTGGAGTGCTGGCTGCTCTAAACAGCTGAATGAGAAGCCCTCTTGACAAAAAAAAATCTTCAGAAATAAGCAGTGTTGTCAAATGTAATTTTGTGGCTGAGCTTTCCAATGTTTTCCTACGGTAGTGCAGAAATAGGATTGAAATATGTTGAAAACTTTTTTCTATTAAGAGATACATTTCTTTTTAATTTGCATATCGACTTTCACATCTGTTGACCAATTTTCTTGCTGTCTAATAATAATCTATTCTTGATGAATTAGTTTTTCTGAATTTTCTCTATTAATTTTTAGAGGTTTTAGTAGTTTTACTGTAAAGATCTCTTTCCCCTACTTTATTTTGTTAGGGCTTGTTTGGGTTTGTTTGGTTGGTTTGTTGTTTTTTTTTTTTAAATTCTCTTTTCTCCAGGCATGGTTTTGTATCTGTTTCTAATTCAGTCTTCACTGTTAATGATTTCTTTTTCACTCTTCCACTTACTCTTTTGGAATGAAGACAGAAACATAGGTCTTGTTCATCTTTGCTTTCCAAATGTATGTATATATTTGAGTAATTCTGCACAAAAATTTTTGCATGGTTTTGGGGAAGCAGGGACAGAGGGAAGATTTGGACTTGAAAGCATTAGTCAAGGCTCATGCAGGGATTGTTGTGACTTTTGCACTGGCAATTATTTCTGAACTTTCTGAACTGCTTCAAAACATGATCACATTACTGTGTGCGTCACTGTGAGAGACAGAGAAATTTGTTTTTTTCTAAATTCTAACAGCTCCTCAGAAAAGTGCTTTGGTATTACATAATTGCCATTGTTCTTTTACGTGTTTTTCATAGCATCCTCCTGGGCAGTTGAGAAGGAAGTACAGTTCCTGTTCCACTATTTTCCTGGATGACAGCACAGTCAGTCAACCAAACCTCAAGTATACCATCAAATGGTGGGTTTTATAATTACTTTTTTTGCTAGAAACTACATTTTATATATATAGGTATTTATGTATACATATTTCTGAACTATTACTAAGCAAACTTTAAAGGTTTTAGTTTTTGAAGTAGTACATTTATTTAATCCAATCATGCTCCAGAGGCAGTGAATAGGATGAGCAAAGGATATTACTCTTATTTTAGGTCTGTGCAGAGTCAACCTCCCAGTACTGCATATCTCAACAGAAAGCAGCAGTTAAGGATCTCAGATTGCAGCAGCTGAAATCCTTGTGCTTCAGTGTTCAACTGGGTACTTGCTTTGGATGAGTCCTGAAAACTTACTTGGGTACTTGTTTATTCAGAACTTCAGAATTCTCTGAAATTGAAGAGCTCTTTTCTGTTCATGAGAAAATTCTCATTTGCTAAGCTTTCCTTCCAGTTTTCTGTTTGAAATGGAAACTAATTGTCTCCAGATTAATTTCCTTATTGAGTGCAGGGGCACTGGCAGTTTATTACAAGGCAGTGGGGAGCTTTGTATGTGATACACACATGGGCTTGCCCTTGGGTGATGTCTCGTGGTTATTTCAGGTTTCACTGGTGCCTTTTTACATTTGGAGAGAAATGAAATTGATATTTATTGTTATTTGCATTTTGTTCAGTAAGGGAGAAAAAAATGAGAGGACAAATGCTCAGGCATTTTGAGCTGTTTGTTTATTGTGATTGCTGATATACTCTCTTGAGTTGTTTGTAGGATGGTTACCTTGGTGTACTCAAATGCAAAAATTTATAAAGACAAAATCTGTGCTGCAGAGATACTTACATAAGAGACAAATATATTCAGACTAACATGTTCAAAGGAGTTTGTAATGTTGGCGGTCACTAAAACATCTTCCTAATTTTAATGTTTAAGGGAAAAAGAGGGGAGTAGAGAAGGGATTTGCAGTCAGACTGACACCTAGTTCCTCATCGGCTATTTCTGACTGAAACGTAGTCTTCCTTTTCCTCAAGTTTCTTTTAATTAGTAACTTAAAAATAAATCAGATGAACATCAGAAAAAGGTTTTTTGAGTGTGGGTTTGTGGTTTGGCTTTTTTGGTCCTGGAATCTCATACTATTCTACTTTAAAATCCCTTGCATGTGGATTTTTGCAAGTGCAGCCTTTTCAGTGGGCTTTGGGTCCCTTTTTGCCTCAGAACTGAGACTGCTCGTGGAAAGAAGAGATGGGTTCAGTTGGCTGCAGCAACCGAGAAGCTTTTTCAGCAGGCGAGCAACAGTCTTGTGAAAGAGGAGACAGAAAGACAAGCTGCGGGGCGAGCAGGGTGGTGGCATTTGGGAGAGACTTGGGGTGTGTGGTGAGGGGCAGAGCTGTGGGGAGAAGAGGGTACATGTCAGGCTGGAAGAGCCGGCGCTGGGACCAGGTGGGAGGTGTTGTGTAGGGCTGGGGCCAGACTGCTGGCATGGGAAGGGTTGGAAACTGCAAGGGGTCAGAGGGTTTGAAAAGGAGTTACGTGAGGTGAGAAACTGGACTCTGGCATGTAAGGCCTCTGGGTGAGGTTTCTTTTCCTCCTCTCCTGTTTGGCTGCACATTTAGTAGATTTAAGGGTGGAGAGATTACAGGATTATTGCTTTTGTAGTACAACTTCGTTTCTTGCCCCTGTCCTGGCAGTCTCTGCAAATAAGTGACTGTTGCACCTAGGTAAATCTATGAGGGATGTATTTTGGCCAGCTCATTTATTTCTTCTGGGTCATGTTACGCCCTGGTATGTTTAAAGTATTAGTGCATCTACTGGAGATCTGCAGCATCAGTGGGGTGGCCAGGGTAGGGTGATGGAGAGCTCCATAACCTTCTTTCCTGCACACTGAGAACCAGCGTATGAAAAGCAGAATGAAACTTGGATCTGAGTTAATCTTGTACAGCTCTGGAAGACTGACAGATTCTGATATGGATTTCTAAATAGTAAATATTTTCTGAACTTAATTTGACATTTTGTTACAAAAGCAAACATATGGGCACCAAGCACAGCTCTGCACATGGATTCTTGCATCTGCTTTCATAAAGTGAACTGGAGCTGCAAGTGTGTTCCTAGGGGCATAATTTAAAATTAAATTTTAGGACCAATTCATTTTGTGACTGGCTTTCAGTCAAACTAAATCCATTCATAAATGTGTCTTTTGTGTTCAGTGGGGACTGTGTCCTTTAAATGTCCACAATACACAGTCTCTCTTAATTCCTTAAATATGTATATATAGGAAAAATAAAATTTAAAAGGCATTTCTGATCTAAAAACTTCTCATGCAGCCAGGTAAAAGCTATAATGTTCATACAAAGTTAGTAAAATACATTTACTCTCAACTAAGAAAAAATATTTTCCACTACATGGATGTTCAAAAGAAAAATCCCACAACCAAAAGCTGAAATAATTTAAAATTCTACTAACAAGGTAGTTCCAACATACTGTTTTCGTAACACACAGTGTGTCAGTTTTCATGTAAAAATTCTGGAATAAAATTACAGAGCAACCAATTGACTCTTTTTAAAAGCCTTTTATGGAAAAGAAAATGGGAGGAATTTTGCATCAGTATGAAACATAAACATCTTACAGTGAATCATTGACAAGACAAATTGTCAACAAATAGGATCAGTGAACTCCTTCCTCCTTCCCCTTTAGCTTTGACTGGGTTTTATGCTGCTGGAACAAGTGGGGAGGGTGCTGGTTCTGCTTTATCCTTCAATAAAGCTCTATCATGAGTAAAGCATGTGTCCTTTGATAAAGCTGGAATCATGAGTTGGAAACTGGAGAATAACCATGAGAAGCCATGTCTTAATTTTCTTCACTCTCAAATGTGAATGAGATCAGTTAGTTGTATAAATAATTAAAATCTTAGCTTTCTGTGAATATAAGGACACTTTTTGTCTTTGCGCAGAATATAAACAGAGGTACCTTGGTGTGTGGTTGAGAACATGGGAAATGCATAATGCAGTAAGTTATTCAGGGAATTGTCTTTCCTGACTTAAAATAAGTAACTTGATGCCAGAAAACTGTAGGAGCCTGGTAGTGGAGGCTGGTATGTGAGTAGCTACGTAGGAAGACAGCCAAAAGTTAGTAGATTTAAATGTAAAAGTATAAGCCAGTGGTGAATAAAACATTTCATGTTAGCCTGGCAGCATTAGCAAACAATGAAAGAGAATGTTCCACGCCTGTGATGCTTTCTCTTCAACCTTGGAAGTCAGTAGGAGTTTTATCATTGACTTTAGTGGAGTGGGGCATTAAATAGAAGGTATGTGCAACTTGGTGTGTGGAATATCAGTATTTTAGTAAGGTACTTCATTACTAGTGAAAGGGAGGCATTTGGAGTGTGCTGAACAAATGTTATAAAATGGTCTGTTTACAGCAGTTTTCCTGGTGTCTAACAGTGAACAGAAGAAAACAGGCTGCTGAGCATACTTTTTGTCATGCATTGTGCTAGGTTTTAAATGTACGTGTTAATATGACAAATAATATAATTTGACAGTCCCAAGATACTAACTCTGTATTTTTCTTTACAGTGTAGCTCTTGCAATATATTACCACATCAAAAACAGGTATGTGAATAATGAAATCTTGTACTGAAGATACTTTTAATCAAAACAAATGAACTGCCCAAACCCTAAAAATCTGTGCTCTTTCAAAATGTTTTTGTGTAGTAGTTTTCTAGTTTCCCATGCTAGAAATGAGAAACATATTCTTTTGTATTTTTACATATATTATTTTGCTTAGAAAAATAAAAATTAGAGGATTATGTACCATAAAAATCTGAAAGTACAGTTCAGCACTGAAAAACTTTAATGATTCAGTGTTTGGTTTTTTGTGCATTGGGCGCTTCGGCATTGTTGCGTAAGTTGCAATCACATATAAAGAAATCTGAATAGTGTCTTTCAGATTTTATTTTTTTTTAGCTACACCTTTGTAAAGTTAACTGTGAAAATCAATGATCAGTTAATGTTAATGGATTTTGAAACAAAAACCATTAATTATATAGTAAGAGTGACATTGTGAATAGATGTAATTCAAGATGCCTCAGAAACAGAGCAGGTCCTAGCTTATCTCTTCTGGTGTAGTATGTTTTAGATCTCTGCTCAGTCAAGTTGATTGAAATTGAATAGAAAAGAGGTTCTCTAAAAAGTAACTTGGTACATAAATTAACTTTCTTCATGTTGAATTGTGCTTTTGTATCTTAAATTCCCAGTCCTCATGATATGTCACAGTATCAAAATAATATGTCCTGACATTTCTAAGGAGAGATTGTATGAATACTTTAAGTGACTTTTGTGTCCATGGCTTTTCAATGTGTCTTTTCAGAGAACTTGGCTTAGATCTCGATCTAACAAGCCACTTACATGTTTTTTCTTCTGGACTGTAAGAAGTCCGGCCAGAACAAAAGGAGTTACTCATAAGTTTAAAGTTAAGCTGGTACGTCATTCGGGACTGTATTTCAGGTCACTGGAATCCATCACACTTGTTGAAACAAGGCTGACATCTAAACAGAAACTTTTAGAAGTACACAAGGGCAAAAAGGCTTAGGGCTTGATCCTTCCTGAAAGCTCTTAGAAGCTTTTCCAAGATGTCAGTGGTCCTTGGACTGAAACATGGCGATATGTAAAGCAAAAGTTGGAGTGAGATCTTCTTGCAAACTTTTAGTCTCATTTCCCAGAAAATGAGGCATTGGTGATAATGCTTGGATTGCTTGTTTTTCCATCTGTGGTTCCCTTTTTCCCCTTTCCTCCATCGTACCTGGGTTAGTTTGGCTAACTAGTCAATTTTTACTATGCTTGACTAAATAATAGAGATCTCAGAGATAATCAGACTCTAAAGTTTTGTGAAAATAAGTTATTCTTAAGTGCTCTGTTAAGTATCATGCCAGCTGAGTTTTACTCAGCTTAAAAGGCTCAGGAGAATGGGGCACATTAGGGACTACAAAGGATGAGAAACTTTGGGAAGTGCTTACAGTTGAGCAGGAGGAATCCAGAGCCAAAGAACACTGGACTCTCTTCCTGCCGATTGCCATGGAGCTGACTTCTGTGTGCAGTAAAATATGTCCATTCGTAGTCTTGCAGAACTTGATGCAAATTTGACCTCCAGTTAGTAGACAGAGAAGCTAAACCTTTATAAAATAAAGATTCCCATGGCAGTATCTTGAAAACAAATACATTCCAAATGTTATCTTCTTGGGATATTGCTGTCTGTCCTTTTACTTTTGGGATGGAGAGGTGATTTATTCAGGCAGAACTGGTTGCTGCTTTTCCCTCCTGAAGCTGCCAGCGGTGTGCCCTCTGCCTCGCTCGGCACAGATGGCCTCAGCAGTGATGCTGGAGCAGCCGCGTGTACATCAATTAACGACTCTGAAATGAAGGATGTGAAATGGCTGTTCTGTCTTTGGTTGTCTCTGATTTGGGAACGGAGGGGACGATGTGATAACAGCATTCAGTTGCACTTGCTGCTGAAACAGCAATAGCAAAACATATGTTCTATTTCCTGCCTTTATAGGTGAAAAGGAAGTTGTTGACGTATGTGGTAGATTTTGGTTCATTATGAGGGGTGGGGAGTAAGAAACCACTGTAACCCTTTATATAAACTCATGGTTGATTTTGACAGAAAATGAGTCAAGCATCTGCTTTGCCAGAGAAGAATTCTTTTCAGATAGTATTTAATTGTTCCTTTTTTCCTGCACAATAGGCTTAAAACTAAATTACTTCCTAATATTCCAAACTCTCACCAATCCCAGTTTTTTGAGAAACTATCCATGAAATAGAATATTCCTTCATGTGTTTTCCACATTTCCTTTGATTGTAACATTCTAGTTATCATTTCTTCTTTTCTCAATGTCTCCTATCATTGTTATATTGATTGGCTTTCTGCAGCTTTTGTTGTGCTTAGCTATTCAACAAGTGGTAAAAGACTACACCTGTCTTGTTTTCGGATGAATGCATAAGTATTGGTGAAATTGCTAAATAAATAAACAAAATAAAATAAACCTAGATCAATTAATAGATGCTTCGTTTTTGAAAGATAACAATGTGAATTTGTTATAATGAAGATGAAAACCTATCAACTAATTTTTTTTTTGTGTAATAGATTTCTTGAGGGCAATTAAATGTGCTTTCATAGCATTCAGCAGTTACAGCATGAAAAACTAAAATTAGAAGGTCTTTCTTGCTCTCTTCTCATTGCGAAGAGCCACAGTTAACTGTAGCACATTAGTGATTCCAGTGAGACTACTGCATTAAGATACTAGCTTTTTTGTATAGGGTTGTCACCGTTTAAGGGTTAAAAGAGTCTGGCCAAAAGCCTTGCTGATCAGGAATTTTCTAGTAATTATCTCAATCTTTTTTTTTTGTTTTAATTTAAGTACTCCTACCCCTCCTTTTTTTTTAAGTGTTTATTTCCAGTGTTACCAGGCTTTATAGCAGAAAAAATGTCACCTTCAGATGTTGAGGTTTAAATGTTAGCTGCTAATAAGTACATTTTGTAGTCACGAATCCGCTGTAAAACTTGTGTTTGCATGCTCTGAGAGACACGTGCTGTTGAGTAAAGATAGAACACATATTAATTGGTTTCTCTCTTAAGAACTCTATGACCAGAGTACCAAGGATGCTATAAATAAAGATGGGATTGTAATAAATAGGTCACATGGATGCATCTGTCCAGAAAGTGTCCAGTTCTAACTGGTATTGTTATACCACTCGCTTTTGTGATTGTTAGTGTTCCTGCCAAGATTACACATAGCAAAAATCTTACGTTGCATACTGGATGTTAGGCTTGTGAAGTTGCATCAACTTGCATCTGATCTTGAGCAACAGGGATCTGAGGGAGAAATGGCAAGTAAAACCAATGAATAGGAATATTCTTTTGTGTGAATTTTTTTTTATATACTCCTTTTTGCTTTCAGAAATCATTAGTAGTATAGGGTTTTCCAAATAAATAAAAAGTGAAGTATGTATGTATTAAGTAAAGGAAAACTGTAAAAATACTGTTGCATGTTTGTAAATGCTCACCATGTTGACAATAAAGGAGGAGGAGGAATTAAGAGATTGCAAGGATTAACATGATGAAGTTAAGAAAAGGAAAGCAGGCTGGACTGATTTTATTATAAGTTTAGAATAGTACTTCTTAGGCTGTGAACCTCACAGTAGAGAGCATAAAAGCTGTGTATCTTGGCCATGGGAAGCTGAAAATTTTAGCATACTTTGTGATATGAATTTCATATTAACATGTGAACCTTATGACAGAATAGATCCAAGTTTTATTTGAAAATCACATTTCTGCAGTGTTTCTGAGCACCCCAGAGCATGAGGAGTATTGGAGTTTTAACAATACACTTGTGTCTGAGAGGTGCGTGCTGTCACGTTCAGATAATGACACTACTTTGGTTTTAATACTTTATAGGGACACAGACGGAAGAATGCTCTTAGATATTTTTGATGAAAACCTTCATCCCCTTTCGGTAAGTTCATCTGCCTCTTCTTCCCTTTCATGTGAACTGTCTTTCTGTCTGCTTCGTTTTGTTTCAGTCACCTATTTGGAAGTATTTCTTCCTTAGAAATCCGAAGTGCCACCAGACTATGACAAGCATGACCCGGAGCAGAAACAGATTTACCGCTTTGTTCGGACGTTGTTCAGTGCTGCTCAACTGACTGCTGAATGTGCCATTGTCACCCTGGTGAGTGTCTGAAGGATGACATCAACCATCTGACAGAGCCAGTTTTGTTCTCAAAGCTTGGATTTGTGTGATTTAATAAATCTAGGTGCTACCAGAGAATTTTTTCTCACCATGGAGACCAAGGAAATTTCTTGATGGGAAGAGATACTACAGTTTATTTACTTGGAGAGAGTAGGTGATGGAAGAAGAGATTGGGTAACATGTGACATAAAAGCTGAGGTTACATCTTGCCCTTACAGAGTGATAATGTTACAGGCCACCAAGGTGACTAATAGATAATGCAGGTGGCACAAGTGGTGTGAACAGGAGGGAATGTTAAAAGCAAAAAAGGCTTCCACTTTGGAGGGGGTTGCTGTGTATCATTGTGGCTCCCAGCAGAAACTTAGGAACAGCTGTAGGTAATTTGATAGCACTAATAAGAATTGATGGGCATGTGAAGGATTCAGTGAGTGACTGGGACATGTTGGTGATGACTCTTTTTTACTTGCACTGTACTTGTCTTTCAGGACCACATCATAGGATTGAACAATTGTACTCAAGGCTGAAGTTTAGCTACTTAAAAATAGCACAACACAAAAGAAGGTTCAGATTTTCAGCTGGTGCGGATCAGCATAGCAATGTGGATTAAAGGAGCTAAAGTGATCTCCACCAGTTGAGAATTTCTTAATTTTCCTGAAATTTTTATCCTGTCAACTCTGACAAGCCTCTTCAGCTTTCAGGCACGATTTTGGCCATGTTCTTGACTCACAGATTTTAAAAGAACAAAATGGGTTTTTTACCACTACAACATGTGGTTTTGTAACATCTTTGTTATGCACTTTAGATGGAAGAAGGGGAAATTGGAGAAGGTGGATTTTGAAGCCCAGACCTACTCATTTCCTCTGTTAATCTCTCTTCCTTGGCTTCTAAGTTTAGTTGGCAGGCTTTTCTCCTTCAGACAGTTGGAATGAATTGTACTAGCCAGTACAGAACAGGAATATGAGAGAAATAGGGCAAGAAACACCCTGCAGTGCTCCACCCTTACTTCTTGAAGTATTTCTCTACCTAGTTACTTGACCCAGCCATTACTTGTTTTCTGAAATGACATTTTGTCTATCTCTTTTACATAATTGTACTAAGTACTTGTCCTTTTCCCTTTTCTTCTTAAGTGTTTTCTGCTGGAGGCAAGGTATGTTTTGGGAATCAGTATGCTCTTCTGTAATGTAATTAATCCACTGTCAAATACAGTGGAACTTTGTTGTAGTTATCTGTTGTTTGATCTTAGGTTATTTGATCAATAAGGGCATTGTTTAGTAGAAAGGAAGAGGGCTTTTTTTTAATAACAATATCTTCCTGTTATTGCAATGCATGGAAAGTTCTTCCCCACAAATCTTGTTAACCCAAGCATATATTTCAATATCTTTCATTTGTAACTACTTCCTTGCCTCTTCTGGTTCTCATGTGGTTTCCCTGCAAGTAACACTTTTAGTGTGATCTGCAATGAAGTGTACATGTTTTTAACTCATTTGTTATATTGCAGAAGCAGTTTCCATAGTTGTTAGTGCTTGAAAACTTAGGTGGCTTGGGTTTTTTACCCAGTAGAATGATAACAGATTAACTGTTTTATAACCTAGTTCCCAAAGCAGTCGTGCAGGTGTTTGCAGATAGATTTGGTACAGGTGATCAGCCCTACAGTTCTGCTATTCTTGCCTGTGTTTTCAGGATAATAGCACCTGCCTGACCCCTCTTTCCAGAAAGCTTCAGAGTTTTGGTATGAATGGTGTTTTACAAGTATGACATTCTGCTGTTGCTGTTCTCAGTTTCCTCTGTACTTCAAGATCCCATTTCTTTATTTGTTAGTGTCATCAAGAGGGACCTTAGAGACAGATTGTGTTGTTTCTGAAATGTTCAGATGTGGAAATTAATGTGTTAAAAAGCAATCAACTCTTCCCCCCTCCCCACACTCCTGAAATCTTACTAGGGTTGATATTGCTATTTATGAACCTTCCAAGTGCTTTCAATTTTGATACTCTGTCTGGAGAAGAAGAGAGCAGCATTCCCTGCTGAAGCTTATGTTTTGCCATCCGTCGGAGAGCAATCCAATAGCCCTGCCTGCCACTTGTTCCTTCTGGGAGGGTTGCCAGAAGGCAGGAAGTATATCTGTGGAGATCACAGTACATTTTGAACAAGATGCTACAACTATTATCTTTTTTTCACTCACTTTTTAAACAGTCCTAACCACCCCTTTTTACTGCCCAAATTATTAACATGATCTAAGGTGTGTAGTTGAATGCACTTGCTGTTTGTCTTCTTGCATGCCATTAGGCAGGTAGAAGGAGCAGTTACAACTGGCTATGTAGCAGTCTGTATGTTCAGCACAGGAGCTCAGTAAATGTGAAACTCCAGACTGTTAGATAAGCTATTCTCCAGCAAAAAGGGAGCATTGTGTTGCTTCAAGCACTTAATTAAAATATTTCAATTAAAGCCTCCACTATTACAGCAATACCAATTTATAATTAAACAAAAAATTTAATTTTCACACAGCCTCCAGAGCTGCCAAGAGATTTCCCATACTGTTAGGTGAAAAATTAAAATCTCAGGTTGAAACAATTAAATACTAATTCACATTATTTATTTATAAAATAATACCATAAGGATAAAATTAGTTTTAAGAATTGTGTTGCTGATTTAAAGTCTTGTAAAGTTTTTGTCCCAGTAAAATGCTGAACTATATTCTGTGACCTGACTTTGTGGGAAAAATAATGGACCTGTGTTTCTCCCTCTACCCAGAGTTTTCCCACCCTTGCTAAAACTAGAAATGCCTGTCTCATCTTCACCATCTCCTCAAGTGCAGAGGGGGCAAGTTGTACTTACCTTAATATACTAATTGGATAGCAAATAAAAATGTGAACAGGACTGTTACCCATACCAACAGGAAAACAATACATGAGAATTAAATATTTATGCTTTGTTCTTTTGTTCTGTAAAAACAATCCTATTAACTAGACCTGAAGAGGAGAATGGCCCAAGTTTTCTGCTTTGCCTTGGCATGACTTTTTGAGTTTTTTGCAAATAGGCCAAATCTGAGGGTCCTAATATACTTCTGTGTCTGTAGTAGTTTCAGAGAGGATAACATTTTGCATTTGCAAATAGGCAAATATGCTAGGTCTGTATGCTATAGACTGATCAGATATGGTGATATGTAAAGACATAGAGTACGTGAACTGAATTATTTCTGTGAAGTTCAGAGGAGTGTGATTTTGAAATACGTTACAAAGTTCATACTGTGACTGAGAGGATTTGATACTGGGAAATTTGAAGTTTGAAGTACGTACAAAAAATTCTCCGTATGAAAAACAGGGATCTAATTAATCCAGCCAGATGTTCCTGAGTTATTGTACTCTTCAGTCACATTTTCAGCAACTAGGTAGAGAGAGAATATTGTTGAGCTGTGTTGTGAAAATTACAGTATTTGAGGATAATTTTGTTTTCTGTGTGTTTGGAGGAAAGGAGAAAGCTTTTGATTGATTTCCTTTCACTGAGATATTTTTACTTTTAAATGCTGATAAAACCTCTTCCCCCCCCTCCATATTTCAGTTGAGGTATCAAAAATCTGATACTTGTTTAAAAGGAAATAAAAACACAAAAGAAAGTGATCGGAGTCCATAGAGGCTTGATCTGCGGCAGAGGTCCTTTTCAACTGGCCCAGTATAACTACCCATCCTTATGCAGCTACTGGAAGATGCAGGTTCCTCCAAAGACCTCGGAGGACAATGCAAAGTACTATTTATTGCCTGGTTTAATGCTGTCACTCACCATCCAGTGCCCGTAAGGGATCATGAGTGTGGTTGGGTGAGCAAGGCAAAGTGTTGAAACTGGGCTCTGCCTTATGTAAGAAACCCATGAGAAGAGTTGTGTGTATGCAATATTGTTGGTGTCCACCTTTGTCCTGGGCTTCAGGCGATTCCTGGGAGCTGGCTGAAGCCCACCACTTTGCCATGTCTGAAGAAGGTCTCCCAGGTGCAGAGAGAGGGTCTCTCCTGTGCTGTGGATCCTGAGCCCCTTGGCAGCTGGCCATGTGTCAGGGTACACTCTGGGGAAGGCCAAGAGGAACAGGGACTTCGTACCTGTGCTCCGGGCACCGATGGGAGCAGAAGGCTTGGCTTCTGGCCCCTGGTTTTAGGGCTGTTCTCATCTCTTGACTAAAGTCTAACATACAACACATGAATGATTATCAGTTAATACTTAGACGTCTCTTTAGTCAAGTCTTGCTTTAGGCCTGCTGGGATATACATTTCATAAAAAGAGAACATTCAAGCTGGAGGCTGGGAGGGAGCTTTTTTTGAATCCCCAAGAGAAGAGGACATTCAGTCAAAGAATGGATGTCTCTTTCTTGATGCATCTCTAAGCGTTTCTGTGTGGGCAAAGAATTAATACTGATCCCAGTTTTAGACTGGAAATTCTATGTTGCTTAATGCTTTGAGTGCATTTTATATGTATTCTAGATCTTTGTCTTAAAATGAGTAAATTAGGGGGCAAACTTGAAGATGTGTGACTTTTTTCTCAGTTCTGTTAGTGCTTCCTGTAAATATCTACAATGGTACTTTGCAGTTCACATTTTCAGAGTTTTGTGACTGCGTTTGTTGTTATTTTTCAACATTTCATCTGAAAAATAAAAATTGGATGAATTTGCAAGGACCATGATGGTGTGATGTCCTTTTCCACCAAATGGATGGCACCAGACCATTGTGAAGCATTTTAAATGCCCAGCTGGGCAATTGCAAAGCACAGTTATTTCTGGAGAGTCGTGGTAGGGAACTGGCTGATTGCTTAGAACAGAGCATATGGCAATTTAGTGATTGGATTAGAGCTGTAATTTGGCTATATGGGACCTACTACCAATTACAATTTTTTCCGTACAAATATTTTTTTAGTTTCAAGGCATTTTGACGCTGAAGTTTTCTTATTAAAAAGAGAAGACTGTGTATTTCTTCATGATGTGTTGGGGTGGAAACTCTCTTTGTTAGTTATTCTGTGTTCCTGCAACTTAAAATGTGGGTTACCTAGTAAGTTCATATGGAGTTTACCTGGGAGAGGGAGGTTTTTGTAAATACATGTTCATTTGTAGATTTTCAGTTATGGTAATTAAAATACCAAAAACATCGTCTCCTTTCTGTCAGTGTAAATCAAGTGAGAAATAATTAAAAGCATTAGAGTTTTATTGGTAAAATAGAGGTAGAATATGACATAAAGCAATATAAAAGCAGCGTGAGAAAAGATAATACTTTGCTTTTGCTGCTGCCTCAAAATTCAGAATTATTCTAGTAAAGTCAGTGACATTCCTCGGTGACTGCCTGTTTCTTTAGTGTGCTGAGACTCCCACTCAGCCTCCTTGGAGGCACTGCACAACTTCTGACCTCTCTGTGTTGCACCACAGGAAACTCTAGTACTGCAGGCAGATATAATCACAGAATAATTTTGCTTGGAAGGGACTTCTGGGGGTCATGTCTGGTCTGGCCTCATCTCAAAGCACGACCAGCTGGATCAGGCTGATCAGGGCCTGACCAGTAGAGTTCTGAATTTCTCCAAGGATGAAAATTTTCATAACTTCTATAGAAAGTCTGCTCAATTGTTTTAAGGAAGCATAGAAAAAGAATTATAGTGGTTTGGGTGCTTAGACTGCAACTGCAGCATGATAAGAGGTATCAGTGGGGTATTGGAGGTTAATGTTGAACAGCTTCAAAATGAGGTAACAAAGGGAAACAAAACTTCTGTAAGAACCCCATAGTAAGTTTTTAATAAAATTTGAGTGTTCCTTTAGATTATGAGATACTGAAATGAAATGATTTGACATTTTCATGTTTGGTATATATCTTCCTGGAGAGGAAAAAAAAGAGGAAATAAGCCTCCTCTGGTATTTTAACTTTTCTTTCTACTTGAGAGTATTATATAATGTACAGAGTATGCTATAATGTCCTCTGAGATGGAAAAAATGAGATGCTGTTTCGCACTAATTAAAACTGAATTCTTCAGTGCTATCTTTTAGTTTTCAGTTTCTTCAAATGAATTTATGTTCTGTTGATTGGGAAGTTGTGTAACCAAATCTCTGCTATCCAGGATCATGGGGAGCAGGACATCCTAGGTAACTGGGACAACATTGGATACTGTGATTACTGTCAGACACCTGGGAAGTCCAGGATGGATTTACCCAACTGCAAATAATCACCCCGGGGATTAGTTCTGGCTCAGCAGTGGCCCTGCTGGAGTAGCACTGTTGGAGTTTGGATGCTGTTACTGATCCTGTTAGCTTGTGCAATGTTGCAGTTCTGTGTCTGGATGAAAAAAGCGCTCCAGGACTAGTGCTGATAAGGGATGGCTAAATGCTTCTCCACCATTCTATTGCAAGTCCAAGTTCTGGGAGTTAAGATCAGAGGCATGCAAACTGGGTCAGCATGGAGTCATTTTGGATCTGGCAGATTTATGAGCTCGAGATATGTGCTGAAACAAATAGGTTCTGTACCTCTGCTGGACCTGAAATGGCTTTGGAAGCCATTTAACTACATTCCTGTGGTGCTGCATCTAAGCTAATGAACCTCTCCAGAGTACCTTGAACTCAAAGCCAATTTGGGATTATCTGTACCCACGGAGTGCTGATTTTATGTAATGAATAGAATTAAATTCCTTTTAATTCAGATAAATGAATTCTTAACAAAGGCAAATCACCCAATTGGTTTCACTTATGATTAAATAATAATTTGCTGATATTCCAAGTATAAAGGTCAGTCATTGCAAAATCTGGGTCTGAGTCTGTGGGAAGAGATGGAAAATAATAATCCAGTATTGCTCCTCTGAAATCTTAACTCTGTGCAGTGTATCTTCTGACGTGTGCTTAAGTTATTAAAATGTCTCCAGTGAGGTGCAAGCATTGTCCATCAAAGCTTGTTAGACTGACAGTCATGTAAAACCATGTGGTTCATTCCCAAACACAGTAGGCTAATAATGGAGGTGTCAGATTCTGAGGTATTGAGTTTGTAAGTAAAAATGTATTGATGAACCAATGCCCATTGGTATTTTCCAGATCAGAATTGCATTTTCGTTTCAGGTAGCGTTGTTGGTGTTAACACCGAGTTATACTTGTTCTTTGCAAGCTGGGAAAAACTCAGAATGTTACGTTGCTTGACAGAAGCCACTGAGAGTTTCTGCTAATGTCGCATCACTGACTTTAATCTTTTATTTAAATAGTCTTGTTATCATTCCGTAAAAAAACCCAAAACTAACTATAAAAATACTGTCATAGAACTAAGTGGCTAATGATAGGTGTGATGAAGATGGCTCTGGGAAGGTATTAAAGTGTCTGAGGAGAACTAGCTGTTGAATTAAGGCAGAATAAATCTGTTGTCTTAATGGAATTCAACTTTTGAATGTTTAGTAGAGAAGTGCTCAAAAGTTTTGCCACAAAAACTTACTTTCAGAAGATGCACTGCAAAGGATGAATTAAATTGAAGAAAAGTAAAATTGGTATAAGAGCTTCAGTTTGTTTTAAGCTTTAGTTCCATTCTTAAGCGTGGATACAGTGGTTAAAACTGAGTGGAGGCAAATCATGGCATTTGTTTTAACTTATGTCTTCTAGATACTAAAAGCTCATTTTATCTTTTATTAGTTCTGGTTCTGTAAAGGAACACCTGCCAAAATAATCCAGAGATGATGAGGGTTTCAGACTTTTGTTTAAAAAAGAAGTGTTTCTCACATTGTTTATTCTGCATTTTTTGGCCTTTTGATTTATAAGTAAATTTCTTCCAGCATTCTGGGATGCGAGTTACAGTATTCTTTTCTACAGTGAGCTTTTAAAATTCAACTTTATTGTATGACTTTACAGCAGCTAGTCCTAAAGAAAATGTAGAAAGTGTTTTGCTTTTGAAAATCAAGCCAGTGAAATTCATTACAACACACGAATGTACTAAACCTCATAGTACATGCAGAATCCCAAGTCTGTTTAATACAAAACCCGTATTTAAGAAGATGACCTCTGTGTTTAAGACACTATTCAATGTATAGACATAATTTCATACAAATGGCATTTCCATATGTCACATTTACCGTTACAGGATCAATATTTTCAGTGATGTTGTTTTAGTTTTTGTTTTTTTTTTTTTAATGAGGTGGAGCATGCCTGCCGACATGTGGGAAGACTTGCTTGCTTTTGCCAGCAAAAGCAGGTGCTGTTCTCCCACCAGTCATGACTTTGTTTGGGATGAGTAGTGTAGTCACTAACCACCCACCAGCCACCTTCTTCAGATGGGCTGAGAGCCACCTGGCCCTTCTCTGAAAGTCTGTCCTGATTCAGCACATCTTTGCTGCAGCCAGAAGCATCCCTCTTCAGATGTGTAGGCTGCTGAGTGCATGGCAGGCTCTTGCTCTCCTTTTTTCTCTGACATCCCATCAAAGTCAAAATTTTGGTCCTTGGGCTTTTACCGTGGCCCGTGCTTAGTATATTGAAATGCTCTGAGGTGAAAACAGTGGTCAAGAGCTCCATTTGTCAGGAATAATGAACTTTCTCACATTTGCATAGGAGACGGAGCTCACTGGGCTGTGTATACTGCTGTTAAGACGACGCTCCACGTCAATAGGGCGAGAGCTCAAGAATGTACCGGCCTTTCCTCTGCCTAAAATTCTCTATCTGCAGTCAGCTGGTTCTCTCCAAATTAGAGCTAGAGAGAGCTAGAATGAAGAGAAGTGTGTGTGAATGAGTGGGCTTGATTGAAAGTGAAGAACTGCACTAGTGTGACAGCATAGGCGTGTCTTTGGGAAACAGGTCCTAGATTACAGTGAATTCCCACATTATCTGAGGACCTCAGTAAACTTTTACAGATGTTTGCTGCAAGAAGAAGTGTTCTTTTTCTGTCTTCTCTTGCTTGAACACATACGCTTAAAACCCAAGACTGAGTCAGGGAGGCCGCAGCAAGTGAACAAAGCAAAATGCTCTCTTTTAAGGCATTTTCAAGAAAGGAGCCAAAAGCCACACTAAGTGCCTTTCTCCTGGCGAGGTATTAATCATCTTCAGTTTTATTGGAAGATGATACAGACCCTCAGTCCAGCAAACTGTATGTCTGGAGTTAAGCCCAAGTTATCACCAAGGACTCAAGAGCGATTATTCATATCCTTCACCATGCAATTGGAAGATACTCAAATGTAGTAATGAACGTGTTATAAGAATAGTGTCTTATCAAGCTCCTATTTAATTTTTAAAGCTGATTTCTCAAATGTATGCTGGTGGGAAGGTAGTAGCAACTTTATGCTCCCTTTTTACTTAAGTGTAAATTCATCTGCTCAAGGTATAAGTTCATCTGTTATGAATTATTCTACTTTATGTCTTTCTTTGCAATACCATTCTTAGCTGTTCTTATCAGTTTACTTTTTCTTCTCTGGATGCCTTTGAATTTGAGCTCGCAATAGAATACTGACTTGATTATTTTTTCTCTTTTTTCTATTTCTTTCTAAACTAGAGCTGCACATAAGAAAGCATACTATTTTCTGATTTTTGTATGCTTTGTGTATCTATAGATGTGGAATATTCATTCAAAATTACTAAAACTCTGTGTGGGAAGTTGAAATTTAAGAGGTTTGCATTAACGCTAAAGAGTCAAATTCAGCACTGATGTAAAGCAAATGAAGTTCACTTCCTAATTTGAGTGGCATGATATTATGGCTTCTATATGCTTTCTGCTGCTGAAGCTCCCTGCATTAACATGGTGTATTGCTTTAAAGAAGTCTTCAGCTTCCCAGAGACAATTCCAGGGAATGCTGTTTGTTCATAGTTCAAGAAGCAGTTTTGCTTGCCAAGTTGAACAAGTTTGTTTGTGTAATATAATGTTTAAGGATTTTGTTTCCACAGGTTGCCTGGAAAACAAAAGGCAGCTTTTTAAATAGAATGAACCATCAGGTAATGCAGGCTCTGGTGAGATCCATATTCCACCTTTTTACTGAGCTTTGTGTCTCTCTGGTTTTATAAGTATTACTTGACCACTTAGAGGAGAGGTGAGTCTTTTGGATCTCCACCACTGTTCCCATCTTACCCACTTCTACACTTTTCTTTCAGTTTCTGTCTTGAATCCTTGCCTTGGAGTGACCACTTGCTTGTTTTTAGGAATTTAATTTTAGTTTTTCAAAACATTTAAACTGTACTGTTTATTTTGGACTCATACACCACTCGGAAGGTCCTCGTAGGCAAAACTCCCCATACCAAATTTTGTACATCAACATCTTTTCAGAGCGATGCTCTAACTAAAAAGTCAAAACTCTGTTGACTTGACACATAATTTGGAATTTGTAATTTTGTACTTAAATAGTGTTTTTCCTTTCTTATGAAGGAAAATAAATTTTTGGACAATTTGTGATATTTTGTTTTACAGTATTATAAGATAACGTTACATTTTTCCTCAATGTTAGAATGGCAGGCAGGGGCGAACCATAGGTAAAGAAGAAATAATGTATTCAGGAGTCTGGCATCTGGCCTCTTGAAAAATTCACCTTTAGTTTTATGGTATCTTGCTACCTATAAGTTTCTTAGTTTTTAAGAAAAAAACCTGAAAAATCAGCAGTTTTATCTGTGAGGTCTCATCCTGTAAATATTCTGAGTTTATAGCTATGTATAACTTTGTTTTCACAGAGATTTTGGAATGTTTATTATGCCTGTCTTTTTCTTCCTTATAACGTAGATTAAGTTCAACGAAGTGTTTAAAAGAAAATTACGGTTAATTCCTCATTAACATAAGAAAAATAGAGAACTCTTTGGGGAGTGAGAAAGCCAAAAGTCTTTTACCGAGACTTTATTTTTATTTGACCAGTCTGTAATATCCAACATACTGTAATTATTCAGACTTTTTGAGTATTTTATAATTTCAAAAATTTGTTGAACTATTTTGGCATTGGTAGTATCAATGAGATGATGCTTTTCCAAATAAGATTTCTAAGCATCTGCCATTTTGTATGTATGCTCCTTTTATAAGTTAGTTGCTGTTGCTTGTTTAAAGTTAGTCCAGTATTTATTGAAGGTACAGATATCCCCCAAACTTGGGATAAATATTCTCTAAATGTTTTGTGAGTTTCAGTAATTATCTATAAATCAGTTATAATCCCTCTTAAAAAATGTTTTCAAATAGTAAGTAAAAAACTTCAACATTATTTTAAAACATATATATCTTAAAGGAATGGTTTCAGTTTTCTTAGCGGCCATGTATTTCTTCTGTTACTGAAGCAGTAAATTTCCTTTAGCATCTGTAGAAGAATATCTTTAGGTATTTAAAATTTAAACCAAAATGCTGGTCCTTCAGAATCCCAAGCAGTGTTCTGTTTTTATAAAATATGCAACCTTTCAGGTAGGTATAATATTTTGCATGTATATTGTACTTTCATCAGAGTATCTCATAAAATCTCCTGCTAGTTTCTGTCAATCAATGTAGAGTCTTGTAAGAGTACTAGCAATTTAAATAACCACCTGATTTCTTTTTATCACAATGCAGTGAAGAGGGTATTAAAAGATCTATTACAAGATACAAAGAAGAGGTTATTCTTGAGTAAATGCAAACCTGAATTTTTATAGAGTAGCATATCAGGACTAGCTGTTGGTTGTAGTAAGTGTGTCTGTTTTGTCATGTTGAAGCACTTCCAGTTTCAAGTTCTGCTCCTTTGTGCACAGCAAGTGGTTCCACGGGTGAGGAATGAAACTGCAGAACAAGTTCACTTCCTTGATGCTAGTAAAGACAGTAAAAAATTTTGTTTCTGAATCAGGGCTCTCATGTATCCCCTATTTGCCCATAGTTCCCTGGCTGGAGCATCAGTAGGGGGCGCCAACCTAGCTCTGTGTTTGGAAACAGAGGGTCGTACTGCACCCTGCTCAGCAGCTTTTTGGTGGGTGTTCAGAAAGTCCCTCCAGGGTCCCTTGTTTCGTCAGATGAGCATATATAATTCTGTAGTCATTGTAAAAGGTACCCATCACCCACTTGGGTGAGGTCTGGGTTCTATGAGCTGTGGTTGATGCTAGCCTGTGTTGGTGGCCTTGAGCAGATTGGACCAGACTGTGGTGTCTTGAGTTTGTCAGTTGTTGTAGGTCCAACAGGATTGCTGTTATTCATCTCCAGAGCTTATCAGTCCAGAGGAAACTGTTATGAATTACCTTCTCAGCACATACTTTTCCTCTCTGTTCAACTTGCTGTTTCTGTGTTAACTGTTCCTCCGTTCATCCTATAGGTGCCTATAGAACCTCTTCACACAGGCTCACCAGAGGGGCCTGGCATGAAACGATGCCATATCAGATAACTTACTGTCTGTAAATTACAACTATAGTTGTTTGTGTGATAGCTAGAAACTATTATGGGTAGCATACCCTTGCCTTCCTCATTAGTAATTAGCATTTTATATATTTACATTATTATATTAATAATTTATTTAAGCTATCATTTGAATTCATTTCAACATGTGACTATATTACCAACAGTTACAGATAGAAAAATAACAGTTTTGTTTCTGGTAATATGATCAGAAGGCAAAGGCCAATTAAAATACGAACTTATGTATTTAAAATATGAATATATGTATTTAAACCTACAGCTTTCTTTTATAAAAGAATCTTCTTGAGAGCAGATTACTTCTAAAATTGATGGAATAGGTTTATGAGTTTTCTTTTTCATTTCTACATAATAGCAAAATAGATAAAGTCTTGATTTTAATGTGTTTCCACAGGTATATCTTGAAAGACTTTTAACTTACGCAGAGATAGATATTTGTCCAGCAAACTGGAAGCGAATTGTGCTGGGTGCAATTCTGCTGGCATCTAAAGTTTGGGATGACCAGGCAGTGTGGAACGTGGATTACTGCCAGATCCTGAAAGATATCTCGGTCGAAGACATGTGAGTGCAGTATGTTTATCTTTGACAATGAATGCCAAGATCTGTGGGTATGAAGGGGGATGGGAAGTTCTCTCATATGTTGTATAAAGTTTGTATATTTGCATTGCATCTAAACATGGTGGAGGCTAATAGATGGCATGATGTCTACTTGACAGTTGCTTACATAGAAGATGTGAATTATTTTTGTTTTCTGGTTGAAGTGTATTTTACCACTGGATGTTCATGCAAACATGATGATGTGATGAAAACAGACCTGCAGAATATTTAAATGTGTATTTAAATGACTTGACAAAAAAAACCCCACATCCAATGAGCCTGCACGTATTCACTTCACCAAGATTTACTGCCATGCTAGTTCTTCATACAGATAGTAACCAACATGTAAGGCAAGAAAAAAAATTGTTGTGATCCTAATGACCCTTAGATGATCACCCACTTCTTTGTTGTCATTATTCAAAATCAGTGCTTTTGCGTTTTGGGGTGTTTTTTTTTTCCCCCCTGTATGCTGCTGAGTTAATTTCCAAGACGTTAAAAATCGAGTATTTTAACTTGCAAAGAGAAATTTCCATTTTTCCATTTTTTTTTTATCTGATGGCATTCTTAAGTAGTACATATTGTAACAGCATAAAGAGTTGTGATATCTGGCTGGATACACCCAAATCATACTAAGAGTATACCAACAGTAACAAAAATAACTGTAATAAGAATAAACACAATTAAGAACTTAATGTTTGCAAATACTAAAATGAATGCTCATTTCTCTAAATTGTCTTGTGCTTTTTTTGTTTGATTGGTTAGCAGATATTACATATATTGGCTGAAGTGCGTGGAGTTTGTATCATCTGTACGTTCAGGGCTGAGTCCCATACACCATGCACTGTCCGAGGTGCCCTTACCTGAGCTGGTGTGCGTACCAGAGCAGTACTGGAAGGGCTGCGGTTGGAATTGGCGCTGGGATGGTGCTGGGGGGGCCGAATGCCTCGACAGGCCACTGCCGTTCCTGCATTCGAAGAGTGACATTTTCAGTCTATTGGTGCACCCCTTTTTTTATAAGAACTAATAACAAAATTATTTAAAAGCTGTTTTAGTACAGTATCTGTGTGTTTCAGAGCTCTTTTAAGCAGAGCTAAGTATCTGTAATGAGAAGTATATAGACTTGTCTCTGCTTTAACTCACTTAAGTCAGGATCACAGCCACTGAAGAGAGTTTGTTGTGGATAACCACTCTGGGAGGAGGGAAGAGAGAAGGAGGAAAGTAGATGAGAAGAAATGTTTATACAGGCAGAATGGTTTTTTGAATCTGTTTGCAGTCTCAAAACAGTGAAAGGCCAAGTGTTTTTACTAAAGCAGCCCTAATTTAGTTTCTTAATAGTTCACTGTTTGTCAGATTTATAGCTGGTCTAAAAATGATCTGTACGGGAAAGGTTGAATGTTAGGAGTCAGCTGATTGCCTTAAATTAAGCATGCTCATACACTGCTAGATCAGACTTATAAATTTTGAGTAGCTGTCATTGCTCAAGTATTAGAAAAGTTATCTCTAAATCTTGTGTTAAGAAGCAATTTGTAATAAGATGATTTTTTTTTTTTCATGAGTCAAAGTGAAAAACACAAAGCTTGCATTGCTTCGGTATACTTGTAGGTACTTTCATTAGTTTTGGGGAAAACTCTCATTTCAAAATAGAGGTGGGAAACACCACATAATGCCATTTCGGTATCTGTTTTAAAATATGTAAACTACTTCAAGGGTGGTTGATGATACTACTTTTCTTCTATAAACCAGACAGAATGAGAGTTCCAAAATAGAAGGTGAGGGTAGGGAGGACAAGAAGCTAAAATCATGCCCTTTACATTTCTGTGTGCAATATTATTCCATGGAGAACCATTTGATAATGCTTCCTTGACTGTTTTGAGTGTTTTCTGAATGATTTTGCTAAGCTACTTTTCCCTTGATCCTTTTCTCATGCTTTTGGGTATTCAGTGGCAGTATGGGCCTCCCTCCATTCACTCCTCTTCCAAGGCTTTTGAAGTATTTCTGAAGCTGGGACATGAGCTGAAGTACAGTGCTGAACAGCTTGAAGCAGACTGATGGGTTTGACTGTGCTGTATGACAGTACTAATCAGGAATGGTTATAAATATATTTTGAAATTGCTGATTCTCAGGGCTTTTTCTGAAGGCAGGTGATGAGGCATACTGTGATGGTGTGAAAGGAAACAAAAAAAAGAGGTTATTGTTTTTGACAAACACATGTGATGGTGCTACTGTTAGAAGTTGCACTTGAGCTGTATAACACCATTACTCACATAGCAGCCCTGTGCTAACATCCGCCCTCTTTCTGCACTGCACATTCCCTAAGCCAAACTGTGGTGAGTCCTTGTCCTCAAAGGTTTTAGCTTCTTAACCTTTTCTTAACCTTTCTGCAAAACCAGAAGCCTTTGAGGAGCCTGTGCTCTCTATATGGTACTTGGTGATCTGGCTCATGGGCTTTGTGTTTGGGGCTCCTTGTGAATTCTCCAACAAAGATTTTGATGCTTGTTGACCTGATGTTT
>NW_009603092.1:22699-34092 GCF_000690535.1 Cariama cristata | reverse complement strand
TCCTGCTGCCAGTTTTTCCAATTTTTTTTATCCCTAGTCTGGTGGACTTTTTTTTCTTTCTTATTTTTCAGGTAGTTGGGACAGTACAGTATTATGATTTTGAGGTTTCTAGCTCTATGCCAGATGGAGACTTTCATTGTTTGTATTAATAAGGCAGGAAAACGCTAGGTCAAAATCTTCAACTGCTGTGAATCATTCAGCATAAGTGTATCTTGCAAAACATGAGGCAGACCTTTCAGAGTTTTATAAGTCACCTGCAGTACATTGAACTGTGCCTAAAAGCTAACAGAGGACTTGGGAGGTCTGAAATGCAGTACGTATCTGTAGCCATGTATATAGCATTACCTTGAATTTCTGTGTGACTTCAAGGAGTGGCCACAGGAAACCATATGCTAAAGCAGTCTAATGTGGATATATGGGGCGAGAACGGTATGATAGTTAAATTACATTAGTTCAAATACGAAATACCTGTATTTTTTTGTTCTTTCTCAGCTGTAGTTAGTCTGCTCATGTAACCTTCAATCTGGGAGCTAGGGGATAGTAAGAATCTGAGACTGTGTATTTTTCTTAAAGATTTGGGGATGCTCTTCAAATGAGGTACAGCTGATGTCTTTCTCCATTAAAATAGGCTTTGTATTATCCATTAACATAGACCTTTAGGCTTAGCTTGCAGAAACTAAAATCTTGGCAGTATAAAAGAACATTTAAAGATAATCTTCTGTATTTATTGATAGACAAAATGTAATTTTTTTAATTTGGATTTTTTAAAAGCTAGAATCTTCAACAGTGTGAATTCATGCCAGAGTCCATATCCACCTTTTAGATAGTCTTTTAACGTTAATTAATATTTATCATTGTGTAAACATAGAATTTTGGCAGAGACAGAGTGAAGGTAAGGAAGAACAATGATTATGATATAAGAATACAGAGTGAGAAGAATAAAAATCATTCAGTGTTGAAAAACTACTGTACCAGTACTTTTTATCCTCTTATTCTCAGATCCTTCCTCTTCTATTGCCAACTGCCTGCACATTCCTTGCACGCTTACACTGCAGTCAAAATGTAACTTAAATGCAATATCATAGTCAATACGTACTGGTAACACAGCTATCTTCAGCAAACATGTAGAGCTTTTACCACTCACTTTTTTTTATTTCTCATATCTGGAAACCACTGTTTTGGATATATCATATGTCCCTACATAAGTATTATGTAGGATGTCTAGTTACTATGCAATTTATGAAAATTTCCAGTCCTTAATTCTGTTGATTTGCTTATTTCTTAACATACTTTTTAATGTACTGGTGTAGGCAATAATGTATTGCTATACCAAAGTTTTCACGGGGTGGGAGCTCAAATAGGACCTCTGTTCCTATTAAGTATTTTGACAAACACATTTGTTTTAGGTACTAAAAACAAATGTTCATCACTGTGAATTTTGGTTGCACATCCTAGGGAAAAATTACTTCTCTTGATAAAGATAAGATGGTATGCTGAAAAATTCAGGTTTCCCATGACTAGTTCTAAATGATTGACTATGAAATGCTGAAGAGAGTAAATAAGTTCTCCAGTAATTTAGGTGTTAGAGTAATTTGGAGCATTTAGGAGAGATGTCTGACAAATTCAGGGCACAGCTGCATTTTGTGTATGCATAGCTGTGTGTGCAGACCCACCTAGTGGAGGTACAGCAGAAACTACCAGAATTTTTTTTCCTGCTATCTTTTCATTTGCAGATTGTATTAGCTAAACTGATAAAGGTGCCCTTCCATGAGCAAAAGTTTGTGTCTGGATTTGATTGGCATCACAGTAGCAACTGCAAGGTGCAGTATCTTTGGTATTCCTCATTGGCATATGTGTGCAGATAGAACTTGGTAGACTAGGTCAAACCGTAGGCTACGATAATTGCATCTGGCAAGAATAAGAGCTGATCTTGGTTTATGCCATTTGCAGTTTAAAATAAATTACATTCAGAATGCAGAGTCTGAAATATATTTTCACGTTTATCTTCTTTCTACAGGAATGAGCTGGAACGCCAGTTTCTTGAGCTGTTGCAGTTCAATATTAATGTTCCCTCCAGTGTTTATGCCAAGTATTATTTTGATTTGCGTTCCCTGGCAGAAGCAAATAACCTGAGTTTTCCTTTGGAGCCCCTCAGCAGGGACAGAGCGTATAAACTGGAGGTAAGGCTCTTTTTAGATTGCCTAGAGTTGAATATATAGAGGGATTTGGATTTTTTGCATCGTTTCTCCCTTCTCCCATCTCTTCCCAAATATTTCCATGAGATACTAGAATATCACATGCCTTGATTTTTGTAACTGTTTTGTTTGTGCTTTGGGTATGCATGGATGTGAGGACAGCTTTTTTGGCCTGATTTGCTTCATACCTTGTCTTGCTTTCCATTCTTTTTCAGTTCTAGTTGTCTGAATTGGCCTTGTGAAAGTAGCCCCAAGTTTTACAATGACTCTGTTCACAGTCTGGTTTTGTGTATTCATTTGGTTTCTTAAAACTGATTATCCACCTTAAAGGACAGAATATTAACAAGGATGCTGAAAATAACTTCCATGTGCTTGTTATCTGCTACTGCTCCACCTCACGTGGATCCAAGTCTGTTATTTCCCCGTGGTGTTTTTCTCAGTAATGGGAAAACAGAAATAAGCACATGTCTTTAGTGAATAAATCATGAATGTTTATGAGACCTGAATATATACCATGTGCAGAAAGCACTATGTTGGATGGTCTGGACCTGTGAAATGCAGGGCACTGTGAATTCCCACAGACACAGGAGGAATTTAAAATCATCAGCCAGTTGTGGGCAATTTGCAAGACTGGAATCTATTTTTCGTGAGTTTTCTGATATGAAGTTTTTCAAATAAGGGCATTATTGCATGAGTGTGTACAGTTTTTGTTACTGGTGTTGAAATTTGTCGTCAGATACTAACTGCTTTTAATGTTGCACATCTTTAATTACATCACGGCTTTGCACTAGAGGTTGTTTGCCTATGGGTTAGAGTGAGCTTTGTGTGTTCTGAAACTCCTAGTGTTCCTCTGAAACAGGCAGGCAGTACTATACACGTTTTTTGCGGAAGAAATGGTGCATGGGAAGATTGATTGACTTGTTTGTGACTGTAATGGGAACAGAAAGTGGTGGAGAAAGAATCAAAACAGATTTCACTAAAATTGTATTTCTCATTCTTTCTAAATTTCACAGATAGCTCCATGTAACCTAATTCTGTGGATGGAATGTGATGTAAATTTGCATCAGGTTTTGTTTCTGTTGAAGAGAATTTTAAAAAAAATGAAAATTAATTGGAATTGTAGTCTTAAATTGAAAGAGCTAGTTTACTAAGTTATTAGATGGTGGGTCTTGGTAGTAGGTGCCATTATATGTATCAAAATTGAGTAAATTACTTTTTTGAGACAATTTAGTACGCAGTGTTTCCCAGCACTGTCAGTCTATATCACACGCAATATATAACAACGGGTTACAAATTAAGCTCCTAAATGATAGCTCCTAAAACCTTAGAAGAAAAGAAAATAGGAAATGACTGTAAATACCCAGAGAATACTGGTGGTTATTCTGTACTAACTAAAGAGAAGGCATATTTAAAAAGAAATAATGGAATATTTTTTTTCAATAAATCTGTATTATTAAAAATTTTCCCATATTGGGAATGCTTTGTGCTGCTAGCTGAAGTTGGCTGTGAAGTAACCCTGCTGGCCAAAGAGGATGTCTTCAGGGGAGAAGAGGAGTATCTGCTCTGAAACCAACTTGGTCTACCAGTTCCTTGCTTCTGTTCTGTGGCCCGAAGGAAGGGAACATGATGGGAACTGCCTTGTTCCATGGCAGTACTTGGTTGTCATTAGTGTGCCCTTGAAACTAGTTGACAGCATAATTTATAGCCTAGTCCCTTGAGCACAGCTAAGCATTTAGCTTGCCAAGAGTTATCAAAATGCATTTGCAGCACTTTTCTAGGTCTCTCGTGCTGTCCAGCCCAGAGTTCTCTGTTTTTAAAACAGTTGCCTGGATTGTCAAGTGCAGTAGATGTAGTACCACACAGGCTGTGATATTTTTGATACTGAAAGAAAAGCTGCAGTCTGCAATGAAAGACAACAGACTTGCAGTGAATGTACATATGCAGTGGAAGGATTTGCCTTGTCTGGTAAACTGAAAGAACGTTGCTCAGTCCTAAGGTTTAAAACAACTTCTTTACTGACATTTGAGATCACAAAAGATCTTGGATAGGGAAACGGTTATATTATAACACATTTTTTCTACTTTTACATTTTCAAGCTATTTTATATATCTAAAGCAGGAGTATTAGATCTGGCATGGCAGAAACTGCATTGCAATTGCTGCAAATATCATGAGGTTGACATACCTGTGATGACAAAAAGAACACAAGAGGACCAAGGACAAGGCTATTAAATACTGTTCCTCATCAAATGGAAATGCTGGACAAGATCCATCAGCTTAGAGGTGCTATAAGAGGTTATAGTACTTGTTAAAAATGACATCGCTTTCTGGAGCATCTGCAGTGGATGTTTTTCCTTATTTAATGTTCCCACAATTGACACTTAAGAAGCAGCTTTGTCTTTTAAATGACTAAATGAAGGTAATTTTTTCTTACTTCTCATCAGCCTGCATCCTGAATTTGTTATATCAGTCCACCTAGTAGCCAGAAACCATTTTCATGACCCCTTCTTTTTTTTCCCCATTGTATGGACTCTTGCAAGTTAAAAATGATGAATAACCTTTCATTAGATCATCCAGTCTGTCCACCTTCCAATGCTGTTTGTTCCAGCCAGCATATGTTGTGGTGTGTTTTCACATTCCTTTTAATTATGTCAAATGTCAAGGCTTCCTTTGCTTGTCCTGAGAACTATTTTCTAATATGGGAGATATCTCTGTGAAGAAGGTTGTTGGATATCCAACCTTAATCCACTATTTTGTGATTTCCTACTCTTGTGCCTGGTTATTCTTCCATCTACTGAGCTAAAAATAAGTCAGGGTCTGCTCTTTGGGGTAAGTCCACAAAACATGCCTAGTGTATTTCTCCTTGTGATCTTAGCACTGTGCTCGCTTCAAGGCTAGATTTTGTAAGAGCATTCGTTAGTGCACTCCCAGTTTAACTGACTGTATGTTTTCTGAGCTTTTTATTGTTAGGATAGTGCTTGAGCACATAGTTCAAACCCTTTGAACTACATGCTGTGTTTTCTGGACCCTAAAGTAGTACAGTCCCATAGATCAAACAGACAAAAAAGAGGAGAAAAATATGTAAGTTACAAGTAGAGAACTGTCTTTATATCCCTCCAGCTTCCCACTGTCTCATTGATTGACTGCAATCCTCTGTGTTTTGTATGTTCAGAACCCTCTTAGCCAAGAAGGGAAGGCAGAGCAAAACTCCCCTGCCCTTTTGTCAGGAGTAACCTGGTAGCTGTTCTTTTCATTCTCCATAAATTAAGGAGAACCCCCATCATCACAACTTCCAGTTGTTGTAGTGATTTTTTTTTAAAATTTTTTTTTTTTACATTTTCCTTGTATATAACCCTTCCAGATTTAATGCTGTCTGTCCCTGCTAAGTTCTCTCTGGTTTGTTGATTTTTTGGCGGTGTTGCAGCACTTGTAGTTGTGTGCCTTTGTGCATTCCCAGCGGTGAAGCCATAGCCAACCCTTCTGCTTTCCTACCCTGCACAAACATGTGCATGCAGCCAAAATTTATACTACTACTACTGCCTTTCTCCCCCTTCCTTTCTCCTTACCTGCCCCCTTCACCAGTGAGAAAGTCTCATCTAGAGTCATATAACTCATCAGAGGATCTGACTTCTAGTTCTGTATGCATCTATATAATGGAAGAATACATATCTGTGCTGATTACAGATATTACAACCAATTCCAACAAAATTTCACATAATTGAATAATGGTGCTGTTTTTAAGAATCTTTTGATTTCATATGAGAAATGGTCCCTTGCAACAGTCAAAAATTGGTTTCTTTTTCTAGTAATAAAAACAACAGAAGACAGAGAGGTGTTTATAAGCTATTTGGATTTATTTTAACTGAAGGACAATAATAATTATTTACAATTTTCTGCTTTTGTCTTGTTTCCCTGTATGTTACATTAAAGTTGACTAACTTACTTGCCAAATAGGCTCCAAATGTCAATTTTGTAATTTAATTGCAAATGAAGAGGCATCTTTAGATACAGGATTGCTTTAAACAGCAGTCAATCTGTTTCTTATCCATGTGATTAATCGCCAGAGAGTAGAGATGCCAAATATTGCATGCCACTTCCAAGAAAAATTTCATTTTGTCTGACCAAGTGCCAGAACAGAAATTTTCTGTGAAACAGGCAATTTTGAAGGGATTACCTTCTCTGGCTCTTTGATGCCTAAGGTAATAGCCTGATTTGGCAGCGGAAAGAAGCTGAGCTCCACCTCAGTACGCATATTTGCCAAGCCATGCATTGGCACATTATTTCATGATTAAATGCTTTTCATGTATTGGATTTTAAATCTGATTGAATTGCATAAACTCTCTTTGTCCATTGAGTTCCTGGTTAAATTAAATTAAATGTTATTAAGCAGTTTTAAGTGAGTAAGTTATGGTCTACAAAGCGACGGGAATATTTGCGTTATTTTATTCTGTTGTTCTCTTCATGTGCACCAAGACAGAAAGCTGTGTTCAAGAATGATCGTAGTGAGATGAAATTCAGTTTCCAACTAAAAAGTGGCAACTAGTTTCGTGGTGGTGGTGGTAGGTTTTGTGTTGGTTTTGTTTTTTTTAATTTAACAATGTTTTATGGCTGGCTTGACCAAAACATTAGGTGCATTTGCTCTCAGATGTACGAGTTGTGTGCTTCTGTCATGCCTGCCTCTGGTCTTTGCAGGACTATTAAATTTAAAGAACTCTTCACTGCTACAACTTGCTGTACGATAGAAGTAAAGATCAGGAAAGAAAATGATGATCAGTGGAGTCAGGCTGTTTATTTGTATTGCCATGTTTTATAAGCAAACACTTGTACTGGTTTTGTTTGTACAGTACTTTTTATTAAACATCCTATCTTAAGACACCACTTGAAAGCATTCCTGAATAAATAAAAATACTGTTTTAGTTCATCTTATTTTTTTAATTTGACCTTGCAGTGAGTTTTCTCTGCAGTTCTGCATGTTTGATTGACAGAGTTAACATCCCTACTGATGCCAACCATAGCCTGTCCCAACCATATGAACTCTAACCGACATGCTATTTTAGGGCATGGTGTATTTGTTCATATGAGGTCCATAATAAATATTTGTTTTAAACTTGGCTAAAAACAGTAGAAGAAACATAAAATAAAATGTTAACTCCAGTGTAGTGTAATAGGAGCTCACATTTGAATAATGTTTATCTCTCTCTTTTAAAGCTTTTTAACATTTGTATGTATATGTAATGCAAATTAAATTATTCTGAATATGAGTTACGTTTCCCACTGGCACTATGTAAGATAGCCTGATCACACAGAAATCACCATCTCCTTCTGAAAGGCAAGTAAATGTCAGCCCTGTAAGGAAAGCAGGGCGAGTATTCTGCCAGACCATTTATTGGTAGAGAAAAATATGATTACTACAGGACTTTTTAGGAAATTTTAAAAAACCCCAAGAGCCATCCTCTTTATAAATTCTCTGAATATACTTACAATGTCTATAATTGTTTTATTAAGTTTTCCACAATTTTTCATCAATGAAGTGCTGTATCTTGAGTTACCAAACAGCAGTGGGTAAGCATTGTCAGCTACCTTGATGCAATTTGTGACAGTTAACCTGTAAAGAAAAGGCTTGGAATATGCTCACGCAGTCCTTCAAAAGCAGCTGTGATGGGCAATGCAATGTCAGTGTGGTTCTTTCTTTTAAGATTAATGAAATGAGAAAGAGGATTTGGGGAGAAGCTCTTCACATGTTTTGCTTCATGAAGTGACGTTTTGTAATTCTACCTCTATGTAGAAATCTGCATTTAGTTGTATTTTACCTGTACAGCTGTGGTCAATGCAACTGAGACTTTTTCATTCTTTTGTCTTACAGGCCATTTCCCGCTTGTGTGAAGATAAATATAAGGACTTCAGGAAAGCTGCAAAGAAACGGTCAGTCAGTGCTGACAATCTGACTGTGGTTAGATGGTCCCCTGCTATTATCTCCTAACAGAGGAGACTGGAATATTCCTATGGACGTACTGTTTCATCCATCCATTTTTTTTTTCGGGGTGGGTTGGGGCGGGGGTATAAAGAAAAAAGACTTCTGATTTTTTTATTTTTAAATCTGTCAAGCTGCCTTTACAGTGCCTCCCCATTGTGTAGCACACAAGTAAAATACCTAGTGGAAGGAGAAATGGAGAAATCGGTGTTTGGGAGAGAAGATGGGCAACAATTTTTTTTCTCACTTTTGCTAACAGCTTTACCCTTTTCATGAGGAAACAGCAAATCAGGTGCTTGGAAGAAGAAACAAAAAATGAAGTAGAGGCAGAAAAATATTTCAGAACTGTGCCACTTTCTCATATGCTGTACCTCATGAAGAGAAGTGGCAGCATGAAAACAAACCATGTAGTCAAATGACTGTGCTCTAGAGGAATGAAGTTGGGAGAGTTCCATCTTAAAGGTTTCTCTTAATATCTTTTTTTGTTTGTTTGTTTTGTGTTTTTGCATTCCTCATTGCTGCTTCCCAGGATAAATTCTTCCCCTTGCGCAGCAGCAAATACAAAATCTGTATTTACAGTAGCACAAGCCCCTGAATAAATAGCATTGGGTTTTTTCACTGCACTTTTCTCTGTAAGCTGTCTTATTAGCATTACTCTTCATAATTATTATGCATATGTTACATTTCTTGTATGCCTTTTATTGTATTTCAAAAGAGAGAACTTGACCATAGTGCTGAACCAAAAGTGTGTACAGGGATCAGAAGATCTTCATAATTTCATGATGTGTTTTATTTATAGTATACTTGGGTGCGTGTGCCTTCCTGAGTTCTTGGAATCATTTATTTTTCCTTAATATAAAGATACAGTTATTAAAGTATTCAAATGATGATGATAAGACTTGGGCCAAATCTCTGAAATTTGCAACAGATTCTTTTTGCAGATTTTCATAGCATTAGAAGTTTAGCAGAATTCATTTTGAGGGAGGGTTTGTTGTTTTTTTATGGACTGACTAGTTCATTCCTTCACCTCCAGGTCCATTGTTGCAAGCAATATTCTCGATTTTTATATGTTTACTTTAAATCAAAGTGAGTCTGTTTCTATAAAATAAAAAATAATAAAAAAAACCTGTTCCAGTAGAAGGCCTGTAGAAGAGTAGAGTGGAAATCTTAACAAGTTATTTGTCACAAGTAGATTCGATTTTGAAGCTAAAATACAAACCCTCGTGTTTTTCAGTGTAGGTGCTTATAGAAATTAAAAGTAACCAAACTGTGAACAGAATTTTCAACTCTGATTACTAGGCTCTTCTGTTGTTGTTACTAGTTCCCTCTTACTGTGGCTGTTGCCCCCTTGGAATTTGTAAGAACCTTTTATTGAAATAACTTGTCAGTATAAGCATATTTGCTTTATAATGCCCCAGGGTGATTTTTTCCCCCATTTTTATTTTTTTGCACAATTTAGAAAGATATAGCTGAAAACGCTCAGTTCCCTGAAGTCGTTTCTTTATAACTATCACTGAAATGAATGGCAACAGACGTCCCTGATTTATGCACTACTGTGGTAAACCATAAAGATTCCTTATTTGTTTTATTAAGCCCTATGGGCTTGTAGCAAACCTAGAGGCCCAGAGATGCACACCTGACTTCCAGTGCAGTGCTAATCGGATGCCTCCGGGCAGAGAGGCACTGACAGGATTGAAGTAGTAATACCAAACAGTTTTCTGTTAACTTTCTAATGTGATTCGTGTAGTTTGAGACGTGAAGGTTTTGTCCACAAATTCTCCTGATGTCCTTTTGGGCCTTCAAAATAAACTAATCTCATCACTTCTTGTTGTGCCAATGCATCAGAACTGTGAGTATCCAAGTCCCATTTTTCCCTTGAACATGGAATGTAAAGAAAGTGTTTATAACAATACAAGTACAAATTACAGCATTTGAAACCTCTTTACAGATAGTATCAAAAGGAGCATTTTCAGAGCATTTGAAATTCATCCTTTATAAGCATAAATTTAGGCTTTAAAATATTTTGATTTATCAACACTTTGCTAAAGTATTTTCCATTTAACCTGGTATCAGGAATATTGGTTTTATCCATTTCTGGGTGATAGAGATATGAACTTTGGATTATGTAAAAATCTCAATGCATCTACTATAATTTTTGTGAAGTTTATTAAACTACTTTAAAGATTGTATAGTCTATTTATTGTATGTATGTACATACAGTCTGATACTTTAAAAAGTGGATTCCGTAAAACCTGGCACAGTCTTGTTTAGACTATTGAATATCGTTTTAGCCTTGTGCACTGGACTCTACCTCTGTATAGGAGAATTTTCCATATTCTTAATTAGTACTGATTCTGTGATTAACTTGGTTATGTTTCTTGCACTAAGAATTAAAAAAAAAAAAATCTGCTGTAAGTGTGGATTTTTTCTTTAGTTTAAGTTTTGCCGTATGAATCCTCTACATTTAGGTGGATGTTTCTTTCCCTCGTGGTTATAGAATAACTCTTTGCTTTTTCTTCTGGTTTGTTCCAGGGTTGCCAAAAAATACAGTACCTGTCAGTAAATCTTAATGAGTGTCTTTTGTTTGCAAGGTATTCTATACCATGTAATGAAAAATTAATTATTATTTAGGATTATGTTGTGTTTAGTGTAGTTTTTTAAGCATTACTGTATGGAAAATGCTATTGCAAGGTCAGAGAATCACGCGGGGTGTGAGAAGGGAGGAGAATTAAATAGTGTTTTAATTAACAGCACAAATACATTGTGTTTTTCATTTCAGAACCTGAAACTAAATTTGCTGTAAATGTTTTCTGAATCAAGGTTTTCATTATTGCTTTGGTCACCGGCTCAGAAATGAAAAGGTGTAGGAGATGTAATAAACCTGTCCCTTCAAGCATCATTGTCTTAATGAATTATTTTTATATGTTAAGCCAGTGGGCCATTCATTTGGTCATTAATGCATTGGTAATTGGATCAATAATTGAAAAAGGCATCTTGTAACAGCTTGTATTCGTGCATCCCTCTGCAGTCCAGAGATGTATCCCTAATTCCTCTTTCCATCTGCAGACTTGTTTATATTTCATTTTTTGTCAATGATATTACGTCATTCTGACAGACGCTGTTCTTTGGGACTGAGAACGCTGGATTCACAGAATCCAAGAACCATGGAATGGTTTGGTTGGAAGGGACCTTAAAGATCACCCAGTTCCAACCCCCCTGCCATGGGCA
>NW_009603092.1:0-22303 GCF_000690535.1 Cariama cristata | reverse complement strand
ACATGTCCATGTCCTTCTCATGCTGGGGGCCCCAGAGCTGAAGGCAGTACTGCAGGGGGGTCTGACCAGAGCGGAGTAGACGGGGAGAATCCCCTCCCTCGACCTGCTGGTCACACTTCTGATGCAGCCCAGTTGGCTTTTTGGGCTACAAGCGCACGTGGCTGGGTCATGGTGAGCTTTTTGTCAACCAGCACCCCCAAGTCCTTCTCCTCAGGGCTTCTCTCAATCCATTCTCCACCCAGCCTGTATTTGTGCTTGGGATTGCCCTGACCCACGTGCAGGACCTTGCACTTGGCCTTGTTGAACTTCATGAGGTTCGCATGGGCCTACCTCTCAAGCCTGACAAGGTCCCTCCGGATGGCATCCCTTCCCTCCAGCGTGTCGACCGCACCACATGATAAAGTGCAAAAAGAAGAAAAAAACCACATCACCTTTTCCACCTTCCACAAACCCTATCGGTCTTTCAAATGGTACACATTTTCTAATGCTAAAAACATACCAAATCCTGTCCCATAGCAGGGTAACTGTATCTTTTTCAATAATTGTATTTTTAAATTTTTTTTTTGAGAGGGAGAGAGAGATTAGCATATATGGCTTAGTTTCCCTTAGCTTATTTAGCTTAGTTTATCATGTAAACTAAAAACATGATGGAAGAACTATTTACGTTTACGGAGTCTTAGTTCAGACTTTGTTTTTGAACACCTCTTTCTCTACTTCCTAGCTTTTCTAATGCCTTAGAAACCTTAGATATAACCTAACCATTAGAAGTAACAAAAACCTCATCAGAAGAGGGTGATGGTGTATTGGTGGTAGATGACAAAGTGACATCTGGTAGTGTTGGTTATATATAAAAATAGCAGTATGTGGGAGGGGATAGAGGAATTGAAAGGGCAGAACCAGAAAAAACCCAAAGCCTTAACAGCTGAAGCAACCAATTATTTACAGTCATCCTTTGTTGGTAATGAGCATTATGTTTTCCAATGACGTGTTTAAACTACTACCTGAAGTGCTGCACATCCAATGCTGACTCGTATTGCTCTCTGCTTCTGTGTGGTCTTCATAAGGAATTCACTCAGCCTGGCTTTTAGTACTTTCCTCACTTCTGTTTTGAACACATTTCTGTGATCAGAATTTTAAAAAAAAATTTTTTTTTTTAATTGTATTGACAGTTGTTGAAAACATCTGCTTCCCTCTGCAGTGGAGTGCCCACTTAGTGTCTCTAACAGGTTCTGAGAAAACAACTCAAATGTAAACACAAACATACCTGCATGAATGCAACCTAGATGTTGCATTGTAACTTTGTGTAAAGAGAGGTAAAGAGACTTTCCTGCTTGTGACACCTCCCGGTATGTGTCAATGACACTTTTGAAGTCACAGGGTGGGAGGGTGAGAAGAATTGCGGCCACCCTCCCCCCCAAAAAAACCCCAAAAAACCCAACCACAAGTCTGTTGTTATAATTACAGTAATTCTGCGTTAGCCCTAGCAGAGCTGTGAACAGAGATGGAAAATTATCTTCCAACTTCTTTATGTAGTTGCTTTGCACAAAAATGAAATTGGTTTAAATATCCAAATCACCACCAGCATTTGTAATGTTAAATATTTAACTTACTTATTACTGGCAAGAAGTACGCACCTTACATTTTAGTATAGGAATGAGTCCACAGTTTGAATGTGTGTTATAACGATGCTTTATAGAGCACCAATTCTGGGTCTGTCCTGTAAGAAACTAGCGGAATGATTCATGTAACCTAGGAAAATAGTTGGGTATATCTTGGTATTTTTGAATACTGTCAGGTAAAGTGATCTTCCAGATCTGCTTGGATTTAAGGCTTTGGATGAATGTTTTCTTCAGCTGAACAGAAATAAATACTACAAAGCATAAAGTGGCGGAATTGACCTCATCTAGGGAAATTATGGTCATGTCACCCTGACCCTGAGCTTCAGTGAACAAAGGACTGGCCTGACTCTTCTGGTTCCCCGTTTAATAATGAATTTACTTCTGAATCTCAGTGAAAACTTCTTCAGTGTTTCTGACCTGTGAGAAATATAGACCATGAAATCATTGCTTTTCTGTGGTGGCCTGTCATTATGGTATATCAGAAAGGCTTTTTTTGTTCTGCTGTCTTTTGCTGGCATGTGGCAGAACAAAGTTGTTCTGCTCCTTAAAGCATGCAGATAGCTAAACCATGCATTAGCTAGATCTGTGTGCTTAGGTATCTGATTCCCAGCTGTCACATTTTCCCTTTAACTTTTCTAAAATAATTTTCTTTTTTTTCTTTTCTTTTCCCAACCCATCAACCCTTTTTAAGACTTGAGGTGTGCTCCCAGGGAAATGCCAAATAAAAAGAAAGTATAGGGAAGCGAGGGAAGAGGATCTCTTGGGGAGGTGGGAAGCGCCCGCAGGTTGAGCAGGCCAAGGAAGCAGGCGAGGGGGCCGAGCTTCCGACAGTGGCCACGCCACAAATTCTTCACCCTCATCCTTGCAGCTGAAATCCTGAGCTGCCACTCAGCTGCCTCTCCTGGGCATTGAAAACATCTAATTCTGCAGATCTGCACTGGTTTGTGTTGTCAGCTTATGTATATGGTGCTTTTAAGTGAAATTGGGTCTGTATAATTAGGCAGCTCCAGTGCTTCTCTAACCTACCATGTATTTGCAGCTGTTTCTCTCTACATTGGTCTGCAGAGATCCTCTTGCTGAGACCTGACCTCCTCCTGTGCCGTACCTGTCACCACGGGATTTCCTGGGGTCTTGGCACCCTGCATGCTGGCCAGAGCTCCTGGTGTTTTTAAGCAGACCTAACCTCGTCTCCTCCCTGCTCCAGTAGCTGATCCTTGCATTAGCAGCAATGCTGCTCTTAGTATTAGATTAGGTAGATCATTGGTAACGTTGAGTTTGGAGGTTGCATCAGGAATTATGAAATCTTTCTGTTGCATTTCAGAGCAAAGCAGGATTGTTAGCCAGTGAGTTTTCTTTGGTTTATTCATCTGGACGTAATTCAACAATGTATATAGTGGGTTTTGTGCATTAAATCAGTGAAAGTCCAGGGAAGATGGAAGTCTTGACAAGGACAATTGTGTAACAGCCACCTGCCCCAAGAACAGAGGGAGAGCTGAACTGATACCCCGAGCTCATGTCAGGCACTGTTAGATACTTACAGTTACTTTATCAACGTTAGAGGAGTTGAAACCTCTAAACCCGAGGGATGAATCATATAATTGCTGAAGGTAGGAAGAGTAAGAGGGGCGCATTACTTGAAGTGAAAATTACCGTTGCCTACTTCTGAGCATCGCAATCTGGGACAGGAATCCCTGCAGATCAGAAATAGGTGTCTAGGGGATTCTGCCACAAACCACTAAATGGAGGATTATTCAATATGTAAGTAACCAAAACATTAAACAGTAAGTGAAAACTTCTAAGTCCTCCTGACTGTCTTTAATGTGGAGAAAGAACAGTATTACTGTGGAGGAATGCAGTTTAAACACATCCTGAAGGACTCATGCTGATTTTCAAATATATAAGATGTTATAACCTTCCAGAGTTCTGTATTTTTGCACATAAATGATTTGATCATTGAAGGAAAGATTAATTGTCTAGATATACATAAACATGACATAACTTCATTTGTCATGTACATAAAAGAATACAGTTACATCTAGGAATGCAGGTATTTGGTAATTTATAAGATTAGTTTCCCAGAAATGAAAACATCATGGGCAATTGAGTGGGTTAAAGTACTTAAACAACTGTTCTTTGAGAGCATCCAAAAAGTCTCACAAAACATCTAAATGTTTTTTTTCCCACAAAGGGAAATGAAAGCAGCAAAAAGAGAAAACAGAAAAATGTAATAAATTGGGGGAAGAAGGGAAACTGAAATAGTACCAGCAGTTTGGAGGCACAATGTAGTTCACAAGGCAATATATCCGTAAATATCTGTGGCCAGTTAAAAGAACTAATAAAATTTTTAAATGTGTCAGGAACACAGTAATTGGTAGCAATTTTGTAGATTAGATTGAAATGGCAGATTATCTGTCTTAATGCAGAAGAGGCAAAAAGATTGATCTAATAGTTCTGCTTTGTCTTCATACTGTGTTCTCGCCTTGCCATAGTAATGAAATTTTGTTTCTGTTACTGGTACTAAAAGAATTTTTAGTGGAAGCTATTTGCTGTCTTGGAGTGGGCAAAATCCCTTTACCCAGGTGAACTGAAAGGTTTTGCTGAGGTAAAACTTGGTTGGCTGGAGACGTTTCTCAGGTCTTGGAGGAAACTACCTTTGGAACAAAGCTTAAGAAGAGTAAGTCTAGAAACCCAAGGTAGTTTAGTCTGCATTTGTCCTGGGCACAGCTAACGGAAAGGCTCTAGTGCTATGCAAATGGTGGTAAGTGAATGGAGCATAATCAGTAATCCCTGCTCTTTCATGGAAAATAGACTGTCAAATTATTATTTAAAAACAAAACAAATCACTATTAATAGGGATGGTAGAGAACAACTTCTTATACACTTTTATGGGTAAGGCTACCAATATATTCTATTGAATCATATTCAAAGTATTTACCGTATAATTTCTTGCATGTTATAGCCTAGACTGTGTCTCCAGAAGCTTGTAATGTTTCTTGGCCTCCTCCAGTAGCACAAACCATTTAGGACTTGAGGAATCCCTCCCTTTTCCACTCAATTCTCCAATAATCAGCCAGTGGGAGATGTCTACAGCAGTGCATTCCCAAGAGCTTTGATTGTAAAAGCATTGATTTAAAAACTAAACAGCTGCTACCAATAAAAATAGCTGCTACCAGTACAAAGCCAACAATTAGATGTATCAGCACAATCAATTAGCTCTGTGGCAGGCTGAACACAAGAATGGGAGAGGCTGTATTTCATCTCCCCTTGCATAAACAGGGCCTGAAGCAGGACCTAAATTGGCCTCCTTATCAATTTATGCCTTGCTTTACCTTCCTGGCAAAATCTCCTTATTGCTTTCTGCTCTGGCCCAAAGACGATGCCTGGCGATGTACCTGCTGTGTGAGATTTCCCTGATTTCCCCGATTATTTCCCTGGCCTGGCCCATGCCAGAACTGGTCCTGGGGAGGCGAGTGGTGCCGGTGGGCTCCCAGCTGCAGGCTGCCTTGGGGATGAGGTCCTGTGGGAAAATCCACTCTTGGTCATTCTCTGTTTTCTTTCACTCTCTAAAACATCAGATTAAATCCTTTGGGATCCACGTTACCCTTTTGGGGTTATGGTAAAAATTTTCAGCAGCATAAATGAGAGTTCAGTATTGAACTGCTATTAATTGTATTAAAGACTAAGCCATCAAGCTGCAGTTTATGATGCTTTTCTCTTTAAAACAAAAAATCCTGGTTGATACAATACATTAAGTATAAATACTATTGCAATTTAACAAGGGAATTCCTTGTATACTGCCCAGTATGTTATGAGTTCATTAACGACGATTATTAAAAAATGCTCTTTGGGAGAAGACAAAACGGAAATCATTTAGGCAACTACCAAGGTAAGTCTGTATTGCAAAGCAAAGGTTTGGAGGGAGGGAAGTCAAACCCTGAAATTAGAATTTGTTTTTTTCCACAGTGTTGTGGAGGTTGGCCTAGCTACAGTTTGTCTAAAGTAGTTTTTACAAGGCTACATTAAACTTTAATAAACATTAGCAGATCACAGATTAAGATCAAAACAGATCTCATAAAATCAAGATGAGGTTCAAACACTCATTTATGTATTGTCCTATAAATTATATCCTATAGCTAGATAAGTTGTACATCCTGATAGTGATGCAAGAAATCTACTAATTTTTTTCCCTAGTAAGTTGTGAGTAGCGACTATAAGGAATATTAGATTTTTTTTTTTCTTCATTTTTCTTTAAACACAGCTGAAGATCAAGGTCTCTCCTTGTGAAACAGTAAGATAAAAGTACACATTCTTTTTGGACAGAAATACTATTTTGGATAAGGATTTTATTATGCACAGGATACAGCTTTTGGGGGGATTTAAAGTCATATTTTCAAGATATAGATAAGATTTAAAAGAATGTACATTTTGACTTCTGCATAAGAATGAATTTAACTTGAAAATTATATTTCTTCTCTCACATGAGAGAAGAAATCCACAGTCTGTACTGCCTGCAGTGATTCCTGAGGTTTAAACAGTGTGTGAAATAGATGGGGAAAAAACCCCACATTTCTCTTTTCAGCTCCCCTCTTTCATTTCCATGTTAGTTTAGCCTTTTCCCCATGGTGCCCAGTGCTTGGTTTGAATGACCATGTAGTTACAATTCAGCTGTCCATAGTAAAAGAAAAAGCAGTGTCAGTGTTCAATAATGGAGACAACAGTATAGGTTTTGTTTCTTAAAATGATCAGCCACGAAATACAAGAAGGTGTAAAGAACTCATTTTAATTCCACAGCGGCTGCCTGTGTGTTAAATCTGAGATGACAGATTTATTTACTGATATCCAAAACTGACACAATAACCCCTTTTGTTGAACGTGTTGAAAACAGGGATCTATTTGCTCTCCACAAACCTAGCAATGTTCATACTGAGAAGGAATAGCATCTAAGTACTAAATTTAAAGCATAGTCAGCCAAAGATATTCTTGCCATCCTCTGCTTATTACAAAATCTGTTTCCCAGTTACTTAAGGCATTTTTCTTATTTAAACAATTTCCATGATATCAGCATGTCATGCTTTTTGCCTGATCATTACTAGGTTTGGACCTGCTTGAGCAAAGAACTCAGCCTCTCATTAGTGTCAGGTGTTGGGCACTAATGAAACCTGCAATTACCAGCTTCATCATAAAATACAGGATCCCAAAACTTTCCATACGTTCAGATTTGCATTTGCACTGTGCAAAAAGGTAAGTGTAAAACTCAGTGCCAAATGTTGAGTGCAAAATTTAAAAAATAGCTGGCACCTCTCTTATATGAGATTTTTTTTGAGTTACAGTGGAGCAAATTTCAGTAATAATGTCATGTGCTCGTGTAGTTACCTATTTCAGTGGGAGTTAAGCAGATATTAATAATGTGCTTTTGAAAATCCCATGGACTCATTTTGTACTTTCACTACTTAGTAAAATTAAATACTTTCAAAGAAATTTGCCCTGAGCTGAATTACTTAATTTCCCTTCAGATCAGTCCTGCAATGTTTAAAGTTCTTGCCTGAATAGCTTTGAGGTTGCTAAACCAAAGTCTGAAGGAGAGCTGCTTTTTCCATTTGTTGTCCTCTTAGAAGCAGGTTGCCTTTAGAAAGATGACCTTTCTGAACCTTCAAATGTTTATAGTAAGGTGATCTGTTTGAGGCAAAGTAAGAGAATAGTCTAAATCCTCAAGAGCATGCAGTAAAACACAATCTTTTTTTAGATTTACTAAATTAGCAGAGAAGAGGGAGACAAGAAGACATATGCAAGGCACTATAGGCACCAGGCTTAAGTGTCTGAAATTACCAAGCTAGTGTGGAAGTTATCAAGTTCAAGTCCAATCAGTATGAGCAGTTAAAAATGAGCTGAATGTCACTGTTCTGGATGTCCTTCTGGACTGTTTCACACATACATGCATAGGCATTTATATATATTTGAGCATGTGGGTATGTATCTCCTTCCTGGGAGTGAAAGCTAGAGAAAAGGGAAGACCTTCTGAAGTATGCCATTTCTGGGACCGATGGGTTTAAGGCTGAGCAGTGGGGAGTAGGAGCATGTTCTTTAAGCTCCCTGTTGAATGGTTCATGATGGAAAACATTCACGACTCCCCTGCCTCAGTGTGTGTCGGGTCCATAGCCCTAACTCTGGAGTTACAATTTTCTTGCTTTCTCCATGTCTGTATAGCTATGGTAGCAGTTTTGGGGAGAGGCTACTTTTGAACATATTCTGCCTGCAGTGATATCCGAGTGGCAGATGGACAGAGGTCCCAGGGAATGCAGTGTCCAGTGCTTCATGTGCCTGTGTAAAGCAAGGGCTTTCTTTGCTATGCTGGCTCCTTCGCTATGTGTATGCTATAGTAGGCTTTTACACGCATTGTGGGATTACTTTGAAGATTGTCTGACATGTTTATGTGCATGCATAAGCACTACTATGTATGTCTTAAAAAGAACATTTGTTCTGGGCAGCCTTCCCTACTACTTCTTTGCTATTGTCTTTCATGACTAGGTTGTTCTCCTTCTCTCACCCTTCTGTTGTATTTCACAAATTTTAAAAATAAGGACATCAAGAATAATTGCCTTTTAATTTTTACTGTCCCTTCTGAATAGATTTTTTTTTCCCCCTAAATTTACAGATCACCTTCTGACAAGCTAGATTTACTGCAAGATTGGTCACTAATACATCATTTTTGCTAACTAGAAAAATTCTAAATAGATTTTAAAATTAGACTTAAAAATATTAGATATGCATCTGTTTTTCTTTCTTAGATAACAATCTGCCAAAGAACCTGGACTGAAATGCCGGGTCCCCTTTTGTATCAGGGAAGCTGCTATGCTGACTCGTTTTGCCTTAACATTAATTGAATTGGGAGGGAGGTTGCTTTATTATCAGGTGCTGAGTATGGTGCAATCTCCTGTAGTAACTCCCACTTCACTACACTTATATGTCGTTAGTGTAGGTGTTGACTGGGTAAGACAGATGTGGCTAGGATTTGGTATACCAGAGGAATGCCTCTAGTTTCTGGGGATTTTTTGGCATGTGATATAGGCTGTGGCACCCTTCAGGTGACTGATTTGATCCTGGATTGGGAAGCCTCAAAGTCGCTTCCAGCTAACTGTACCTTACCTCTGGATGTCATTCTGAGCCAAGGTCTAGGTGAAGTGTTTTTGCTGGGCTTTGTGCCAAGCAACCCAGGTCTTAGCCTAGGGACATGACAGAGGTCTGCAGTGAGATGCAGTTCCAGTAGTTCAGAAAGTTTCAGCACATCACTCACAGTGATGGAGTCACATCTGTGAAATTTTGCAGGATCAAGCCCTGGATCTGTGGTAAGGGGTTAGAAATGTGTACAGCAGTTGTGAATTTTAAAATAGATTGAATTGCATTTTCTTATGTTTCACTGTTAGTCTCTTAAAGTTTTCCAGTGGCTTTTAGGACACCTCCTAGAATCAGACATGATGAGATTTCAAAGCTGAGTTTCGAAGTTTAGCTTTACCCAAAACCATGTCAGCGTTTTCTACCTGCCTCTCTTATTTAATCAGAATTCAGTGCAAGTTCACAGATTTGACAACTTTATAGCCTGGGAATAGTCTGTGAGATTCTAGTACTGGAACATGTGTGGAGGGATGGAGCTGTGTGCCACCTGCCCATCCTCTGATGTGGAAGATGGTGCCATACCAACTGGTAGCACTGCAGAGCTGGAGGCCCTCTGCTACTGTATCCATGTCTGTAATATTGCTCTCCATATTTACTTACAGTCTTTACAGACAAACAGGGAATATAGGGAACAGCTAAAGGTAAATAATAAACAAGGGGAATTCTATGCTGAGCATCTTCAGATACAATATTGAGTATCTTCAGATGGGAACCTGACCTGAAAGATAGTGCTGAGTCCAGGGATGAAGAAACTATAGTCTGTGTTTTTGCAGAGACCAATATATATGATTATATATATATAACCAATTATAATGACCACCTCAGCCTGTAGCCCAAAGTTGGAGTGATGGCAGACACTTGCAGAGCAGAGCAGGCCCATGGCCTGTGATTTTTGTCCTTCTACAGACACATTGGGGCTTCAAAGGCAGTTTTTGTCACTGCAGTGACCCTGAGGGCCATGCCCTGACATGGGCTATGTCTATGTTCCCTGCCTTTCTTTTACCAAACTGCATCAGATCACAGCCAAAGGAGGCCTTGAGGTGCAATAAATCAAAGTTGGCTCTGAGGTGTCCTGGATTGCTAGACAGACTGGGTCTTTTCTGAGTTTGAACTTGGGGAGAGGACACACCACAAAAAGAAGTGTTGGACTGAAGTAAGACACAAGCTGTCCTGAAAAGCTAAAATTAAAAAGCTAAAGTTGTCTGGAAAAGCTAAAATAGAATGTAGGCTTTCTGACGTAAATCCAGTCCTAAGTTAGGCTGCACGGTAAGTCTGGAGGGTGATGTTGCTTGCTTTCCTTTAGAAGAAAATGGGCCATCCTGCCTCAGCACATCCATGCTGTGGGATCAGATGTTGTCACCTGGTATAGTTCTGCAGGCAACAGCTTAAATCCCTAGCTGTTTTCCTTCTTTCACAAATGGTAGAGGTCTCACAGCAACGATGAGCAATGATATTTTAACTGGCAATATTGACAGAGACAATTTATAGTCTATTGTGTGGAGGCAGCTGCTGAGCATTCATATCCTGCCACCATCTTTGCATTCCTGATTCTATTTTTGACAAAGTATGATTAACAAGGAATACCTTCATATCTCAGCATAATTTATATCTTGGCCGTTTGCATATTTTGTCTGTTCCCTTCCTCCAGCTTTCCCTCTTTCCTATACTTCTCCTCACACACACACTCCTCTGAAAAAAAAAAAATGAGGAGAGGGAATGAAGCTAAAGCCATCATCACACACCACAAATAAAACTCAGTAACAGAAGAAATAGTTGTTTGCAAATATTTTATGTAAATCTATTCTGAAACCACAAAAACTCCTGTATTTACTACTGCAATTAAAAATCTCTTTATGCAGTTAATGGATAAAAAATTGTTAAGTGCCATCCTTTCAAACTCCACTTTTAGGATTTCCTTAGGATGGGGCTCACTACAGAAAGGATGCTCAGTGTGTCCTGCCAAGGCATTGTACACCCTGTGAGCAGAGAGCTGGGGAGAAACTCTTTATACAGTTACAGTTTATTAAATTATGAGGTTTACCTTTTATCCAGGTAAGATGTGTTCAGTCATAAAGCTTAGCCTAGTCACACTGACCACAACTCATGCAGTATCAGCACACAGCTCCCTGTCTGAGCCGACTCACCTTGCTCACCCAGAAACAGAGTCATGGGTTGAAGCACGTGAGCAGGGCTGCAGTGACAAGCCTGTGCCTGGACTGCTGACGGCCCTCAGGTGTCAGGTTGTCACAACATCACCTTTCTCGCTTGCTATATCACATATGGACTCCTTTTTCAGCTGTTTTTCTAGTTACTATTTCCTGACAATAAATGTCCACATTATGTTTGTCCTTACCACAGCACAGACTAAAAAGCACAGAGTAACATCCCATAAATAGTTGAACAGTGGCTGGAAAATGCTAGTAGATTATTTTCCTCAAGGGAACTGGGTACAGTAGGGATGAGGAAAGAAAAGCTGAGTCTTATTTCCACCCATGCTTTTTTGCTGGGGTACAGCGCAGTGACACGGTGTCAAGGACATGCCGTGCAGTTGCACCTAGCAGTCAAGGGGCATTCACCCTGCGGGGCATTCTGCTCCGAGGAGACAGCTCGCTCCACCATTGCTGCAGAGGCTTGCTGTCGGTTCAGAACGCTGGGCCATCAGCCCTAGGATCTTTTGAGTGATTTCCAGAGTACCAAGCAGTTTAGGCAGAAAGAACTGATATAAATTAAAAGGGACTTGTGGCATCTTGGAAATCAGCTCCCACCCTTGTTTTTTTTTAATTTTTTTAAAGCTTCCCCTGTTTTTCATTTTGCCTGCAGGGAGGCTCAGCCCACTGGCTGGCTCAGCACACAGAGGAAAATTTGGTGTAGCTGTGATTGACAGGGCCATGATGTCCTGTCAGGGAGGCTGTGTTTTAGAAACACAATTGCTTTGGGAAATTGCAATGGGATAGCTTCCAGGGAACTAAACTGAAAGTGCCTTTCAAACACAGGGATGCTCATCCTTTTCTATCCCCTTTCCTTCTGTTATCTATCTGCAACTCTCATGGGGAGCAGAGGTCTCTGTTATTTCTTGGTCTATGCTTTTCTTCCCTCTCTGCCCTCTCCTAGTCTTTCACCACTGAAATATCTCAGCAATGCCAGGAGGCTGGTATGCCCCGGGAGGGTAAGAATAGTCTACAATGGCAGAGATCACTCCTGTTGTTGTTTGTCTACTTGCAGTTGTCTGGACAGAGGATCCACACAAGAGGTAGGAGCACTTGGATCTGAGAAGCTAGAGCTTTTGCAAGACAAACTGTTAAAGCCTTAAGAATATTTCTTCCAACATCCAAAACTAACAGTCTTGTTCATATTGTCAAAATAATCCTTCATCAATATGTTGTTGTGACTGGGTTTCTCATTTCCATCCTTGACCCTTACCAAAAATTCCTTCCTTCCTTTCTTTTTTTTTTTTCTTTCTTCCCTGTCTAGGTCTAACCTCCTTTGGAAATGCCAAAATTGTTAGGACATCAGGAGCTGGAAGTGTTGTGAGCCTGTTCAAACATGGAGCGCTGGGACTCGCTGGGATTTTTGATTGTCACACTCAACTATAATGTGACTATTGTAGGTAAGTACTTTAAAACAGCTCTCTTCTTTCTTTTCCTGCTCCATATCCTGAAGCCACCCAAGTGTCCATCAACTTTAATTTCTAGCTATGCTTCTGTGATCCTTACAATAAGAAGTTGTTATTTACATACTTGATATTAGTGGCTGATATATTTATTTTCTGGTTAAACAGATTCCTACTCCCTCTCTGATAGATGTTTTCTGAACTTTGTGTAAAATATTCTGGCAAGGTTTTCAAATTTTAATCTTTTTGGTGCCTGAGCTTCCAGTCAGCTCTAATGGCTGTTGTAGGGATCATGGTGAAAACACCCAGAAGTAATGCTTTATTTATACCACATAAAGTGAGTGGTACAATGTATGCAATAGCTTTAGTGATGAATTAAGAAGTTTAAAGGGGGGGGGGGGAACCCTCTCTTTTACAGGAAGAAGTTTGTTGTTTATTACCATTGTGGTTAATTACCATTGCTTTTTGTTCTTTATTTTTATAAATGAACAAAGTTCACATGCATTTAAAAACCAAAACAAAATACAGTTGTTTTTTCCTCAGCTAGCAGCTGCCTGAGTGCTTCCTTTTTTTTTTTTCCTTCTTATTTAAATAAGACACTGTTCTTTTTTCATGGGCTACTGTGAGCAAAGTGTGAGCCAGAGAAACACTTCCAAGGCCCTTTCAAAGACCCTTCATCTCCAGTCGTGGCCAGTTGCTGAAGTTCGTGCTGTGTGTTGCCGGGAGTATCCAGCGAAGCCACAGGGGGTTTGGTGAACGGGCTTGTTCTAGTATGTTTAATCAAGATGGAGCCATTAGGGAAGGTGATGTGTGGAAGGGTTATCTCTAAAATGTATGTCATACTAAACTGCTTCCTAAGGAGCCATTGATTTTTCTTAAGCAGCGCTCCCTATTGTACATGTTCTAATTAAAAATTGATGGTGAAATAGCATGTAGTATTTTGAGCTTAATTAACTAATGTGCTTCAGACACTTTGAGGACCTGATAGGCAAAAAATGCTACCTAAGGATGAAATATCGTTTGCTAAAGATTACTGATTCTGTACAGCTGGTCTTTTCTATGGACCCACACTATGTTGAAAAGAGAGTAACAGTACAGCCTGTCACCAAAACGCAGGAAACTGAAAACACAGCAAAACCACCGCTAAACTTCAGGTGATTAAAGATAAAACAGAAAGGCCTCAATTTATTTATGGTTAGGTAATACATTATTTTGCCAGGAGCAGCAGGTTTCTGTGATGACCTCTCATGTAGCTTATATATCCTTAACCTTTTTTCCAGCCCAAGTTTTTCCACTTCAGAGTGTAGTTTTACTGTGCTAGCCCATAATCAGTACTACTAGCCGCAAATGGTTTATAAGGGGCATTCAAACTGCGTGTTCACTACAATAATAGGTATCATCCAATGTTGCAGAAATATTTGAATATTTAAAATTCACACCAACTACAGGGAAATAGCTTTATGAGAAATAGAAAAGAATGTTGTTTAACACAACACCCATAAATAATTGTATATTTTATAGAAAAAATGCTCTGGGATCTGGATTTTTTAAAAGCCTTTAGAACGTGTGCTGATGCTGTTTCATGGACTGCCTTTAAAACCTTGTGTGCCTGTGAGATGTGCAATCACTATTACTGACTTGAGGTTTTCAGTGCATTTCTCAGCTATTTAACTCCATATATCATGCTCCTCTTTAGTCACTGAGTCTTGCTGTTTCTCTGTCTGTTGTTACAGCTGGTTTCCTAACCATTCCTTAAAGCATAGTATTAATCTTCTCACTCTTTTCTGTTTTTTTGTGAGTTGTGGGGTTTTTTTGTTGTTGTTTTTTTTTTTTCCTTTTTATTCCTAAGGGTTTTTTTTTTTCTCTTTCTTGGAATGTTTTAAAAATATGTGAAATTTAAGCAGGGGATTATTAGATTAAATTACTTTTTCAAAACCATATAAGGAACTAGTGACAGAACTCCAAAGGAAACTTGAGAAATTCAAGTGCTAAACTGAACTTCAGATGTTGAATTTTTCAATGTGTTTGTACAGAAGATATTTTAAATTTTTGACTACATAACAGTGTATCTTTAGACCCTCCCATCCTGCCCAGGAAAAGGATTTATTTTTTCTTTCTTCTTTTTATTTCTTTTTTTTTTTTTTTTTTAAATAAGTAACTTTGTCAGTAATACAGCAGTGTGTGTAACTTTACAAAAAACTCTTAATAAAAACCTAACCCATCCAAAAGTCCTCCAAGAGACTATCATGAACAATACAGTCTCATTCAAAATATATGATACATAGAGTACCAGTGCCTGATCTTTCACTGCTGTTGGTGTACTGGAATAAGGATAAGGCGTGATCTTTCCAACAAAAGTGGATGAGACCAAGCCCTACCTAAAGCGATCATATGAACGAACTCAGGGAAAGATGAAGTAAGCAAGGTATGAAAATGCCGAGCTTGTAAGGCTTGCCTTGGTGTTTGTATCAAGACAGAAGGGAGCTTTTGGTCTGAATGGAGAGAGAAGCTGTGCACCACTGTGAACAAAGGTTGGAAGACGTGATCAAGATGGGGCAATGAAAGAAGCAGCAGAGACAAATCACCAGACACACAAAATATACATGTGTAGAACATAAGTTTGCTAATAGCACTTGTTAACTAGGTCACTAGTAAATACCAGTCTGACACAACAGAAATATTTTGTTGGCTATAGTAAACTTTACATACAATTTGATGGCCAAGACCAAAAACAAATACTATGTCAGGGAACAATCTTTTGTATCTAGAAGACTTTTGTACTGTGTTAGCTGATCTATGTTATTGAAATAGGCCAAAATTCAGGTGCAGAGGTATGAACCCAACAGTAAGGAAGAACTGTAAGTGAACTGGGATTATTAACTCAATTGTGAACTCTTTTTATCGGATTTGGACGTGTTCAGAGTGTTTATATTGGGTTGATGTTTCAGCTGGCATGGCTTATCGTATGTCAAACTCCTACACTGTCAAGTCTAGATGAAGGATATGGAATGTGTCAGCTATCACATTTTCACTGAGTTTCAGTCCAGTCCAAACAAAGCCAAAGAGGAGCTTTTAAGAGGAGAGACTGATTACAGAGGCTATTTCTTTGAATGTCTTGTGTATCGAGAGAGCATCACTACATTACCTGTCTTTCTTTCCTTCTCAGTGCTCTGACTCTTTTTCTTACCTTTTCTTCTTTTCTAGGAAAGATCTGGCTAATGTTAATAATTCTGCTGCGAATGGCAGTGGTAGTGTTAGCAGGCTATCCACTCTACCAAGACGAGCAGGAGCGCTTCGTCTGCAACACCCTGCAACCAGGATGCTCCAACGTTTGCTATGACATGTTCTCTCCTGTATCTCACTTTAGATTTTGGCTCATTCAGACTGTGTCTATCCTGCTACCTTATGCTGCATTCAGCATTTATGTTTTGCACAAGGTAGCTATGTACATTGTGAGAGTGCACTGTTTGGTGCATGAATGCAAAGGGAGTAAGGGTTTATCAAGCCCCAAAGACCTGAAGGAGCTCTGTAGAAGTGTTGTTGTCAATAGATTAGATTGTGGCGCAGACAACCTAAGTGTCCTTAATTTTTCTGGGGCATATACTGTTCATCTTTTTTTTAGGACACTACTTGAGGCTGCCTTTGCAGCTGTGCAATATTTTCTTTTTGGATTTTTTGTTCCTGAGCGCTTTTCCTGCTACCATTCACCTTGTACAAGCACAGTTGACTGTTACATCTCCCGGCCCACTGAGAAATCCATCATGATGATTTTCATCTGGGGCGTCAGTAGTCTATCCTTTCTGCTTAGCCTTGCTGATCTTGTCTGTGCTCTCCGGAGAATGACAGCAAGAAACCAAAAGAACAAGCTGCTGGCAAACCCTCATGTAGGCGAGGAGTGCATTTTAAATCTTCCCCCAGTACAGCATGGTAGCTCTTCTCCACCTCAAAATCAAGACTGTCCGGTGTCAAATAGCAGCCAGACCAGTGATGGCCCCTGTTCACTACTCTCTGAAGAAGAAGAGGAGACTGTTCTTCATCCTGAAGTGGTCTCTCAGCAAACTGCCAGCACTAACCTTAACAGCAACAGCAATAAGCCCTGTGTATCAGGAGATCTTGCTGTCACACAAGATAGCACTGAAGAACCCTTGTGTGTTGGTGACCACCAAGGAACTACATGCAGGCAAGTGAGACCCAGGCTTCAGCAAGACTTCATTAAAGATACTGCTCTGACTTTGAGACCCCAGGTCAAGTCTCACCTTGGAGTTTCTTCCTCTGTAGTTCAGAGTAAGCTTTTAGGATACTACCCCTCAGCTGAGCTAAAAAACCCTGATGCACAATCAAGTTATAGCAGTACTAGTTGCTTGAGGTCAAAAAAGTCAGAATGGGTATAGAGCCCTGAGTGAACACTACCCTATGACCCTGGCAGGACAGATCATTGCATCACTGTGAAGGTTTCAGGTAGTTTCAGCTGGATCCCTTGGCTGTGGTAATGCTGCAGAGACACTCTACTATGCTGTGTTTCTCCACTGACAAAGAAGCAAAAACCTCAGATAAGAGTTTGAGGCATATTACATTAAGGGAACTGTTCCTTGGAAAATGTAACACCTTTATGTTTTTCTGAGTGTAAGTGACTTTTAAAAGCTGTGGACTGTTGCTGATGTGACTGACCTGGTTTTCCAGGTGTACATGTGAACACTTGTTTACCCCAACCTAGTTCTATTGCAAAAGATTGAGCTTAGGAATGATGTGACTTTAAACACAGTTGTACGTTGTCTACTGTCAGGTTAATTTATGTACTCGTACTAAATTCTTGAAGCCCACTCTAAGAAAGGATATTCAATCAAGAAGAGTAGACAGTGAATAAAATAAAAATACATGGTTTGTAGCAAAATGTTAAAGTGCAAAAAAACCCCTGGATCTTACCGATTGAAGGCTATACCTACCCTAGTTAGCAACACCACGGCACTATCTTTCTCTGACCCTGACATCAGCAGGCACAGTCTGACCATGTCTGAGTTATTCAACTCCAATAGTCTTCAAAACAGGGTGGCTGCATCCAGATTAGCTGTTGGGAATGGTCCTGTGCTCGAAAATTGCTCAGGAGATGACTAGGAGGTATGAGGCAGAAGGGTGTCAGGGAGTGCTCCAGCAGCTTGACAGTGCAAGGGACTGAGCTCCAGTGCCCATGCCCTGGCACTACTGACTGTGCACCACTGCAGACGTACTACTGGCATGCCCACAAGGTGTTACGTGTCTCAATCTGAAATAGTCACGCTGGGCTCTTGATTTCAGTAGGGGGAATGAGTCACCTAGCCTCTTTTAGGCACCTATGAAGGTAAGATGAGTCACTTTCTAGATATACCTATTTCTCCCACATTGTGATTATCTCAGACCTGGGCTTAGGAAAAATGGTTTCCACCCTGAAAGAAGGATATAGTGTCAATGTCTATATCAAAGTGCTCACCCTCTTTGTCTGACAGACTTCTAATGCTAATCATTTGAAAATGTGTCTAAATCGAGTGAATCACAGAAGATGTTATTGCTGTCATGCTTTATGCTTTCCTTCAATGTTAATTCTGTTCAATTTACATAAGCGTGGTCCAGCACTGAAGCACAGCAGTGCGTGAGCTGAATTTTCTTTTAGCTACAGGTCAGTGAGGTTTGAAGGTTGCATACACCTGCAGATCATCAGTGCGAGTGGCTGTGGAGGAACACATACTCAGAGAAATGTACTGGTGGTAGTGTCTTATAAAATAAATTATTCAGGGGGTGGCAAGAGTTGGTATTTCTATGATGCACAGATCTAGTCTTGCTCTTAGTCTGCCATGTAACAAGTTTCAGTAATGACTTTAATGGCTGGCTCCTCTGTGCAGAACATCAAGGGACAACAGCTTTCACATTCTTCCTTTTCTCTCCTCTGGGTGCAGAAGTCTTTAAGACAGTTTGGGTCATAACGTCTGTGTATCATTTCTCACATATGCAAGGTAAAGACTTGCACTTAATTATCCCATGTCTTCTGCATCCTCTCAAAAATTAGGTAGCTTAATAGATGGACAGAACTGCTCTTTGGGTCAGGAGGCAGAATTTACTTCTGCCAGCAAAGTACTTCGGGATCCTGAGGTACACTACACAAGTTTTTAATGACTACCTTCTAAGTAAAGTTTTTCTCTCTATTAATTAGCTGTATTTGTTTCTCTTATTGTATGTGCTTGTTGTATGATTTGTCATTTCCAGGGTAGGAGCAGCATTAATTATTAAACTTATCATAGGCTGAAAAACATTAAATATTTAAACTTCTCATCCTCTAAAGCCTCTTTAATGGGGTCTGTGCTGATTACACATACCATGACAAAACATTGCAACAATGAAAGCTTTTATGATTCATTGCATCTTCTCAGCTGTGAGAAGGAATGCCAGGAACAAATGTGGATTCAGTCTACCGCGTACATCCCTCAGCGTGAGATATAAATAGGGTAGGATGAATAATAAATGCGTTGTGGCTGGACACAGTTTGCTTTTTTGTGTCTCTAGTTAGACATCTTTTAACGACTGAGGAGTCTCATTTCAAATCAGAAAGATCCTGTTTGTGTTTGAAATGGAAAGTGAAATCAGTGAACTTTTTCCTTATTCTGTTTGCAGTTTCTTCTTGTAAGATTGTGGCCTTTGGTTTGTGTCACTCTGTTGCAGACCTGGCTGCTGTTAGGACTTGTGCACCCTTTAACTCGTAATTTGGAGACAGTGTAATAAGCACTTCATGTGTTTATAAAAACTGCATATTAGAAGAGCAGGATTTGTATGGGCTTTTCACTGGGGAGTGAATAGAAGCTTCTGGCATCAACAACCTGCTCCTAAGGGAATGTCTCTGACACTCTCCTAACAACTATTTCCAAGTCACGTTTTTTAATTACAAAGACATGGTTTTACAAACTGAGTGGATCTACTAGCAAGGGAAGACTGAAGGAAGATGTGCAAATGTGTTTGAACTATTCTGAGCTCCCACAGCTCAAGCAAATTAAAAGTGATCATTTGTAGGGGCATCTACAATGACGAGGAGAAAATGGGAAAGATCTGTTTGAATGAACAAAGAGGATCACCTCTAGTTTCTCCTTACAGTAAATATCACTGAATGTTAAGGTACTGTGAAGATGTCTAGATGTCCTAGAAAGAGTGAGTAAAAGAAGTGATAGATGTGGAGCAGGGAAGCAGCAAGATTTTTCTGCTGTTTAAGCAAAGATTTGGTCTTTTAAATTTGTGAATTGGTTTCATAAGTCCTTCCAGAACATATTTCATACTCAGAAAAATGTTACAAAAGCTGCTTGTTATGTTTACCAGTGTATCTTTAAATATTTTTCTTAACCCATCTGCTTCAGAAAAGCATTTCTGAAGATGAGCTGAAAACACAATACTCCCAATAATGCTCTCGAGGAGCTTTGTCTTGTGTTCAGACAAGGCTGCCATAGCTACAGCACAGGTACCACTTGCACCCTGAGGTGGGTTTATGGAACAATAAATAAGATACATATATTGCTCATCCAGTCTTGTGTGGTATTGAATATGAGACTATACAGAAAGGAATTGAGCTCCCTGGAAATAAGAGTTGGAAGTGCTCAGGAAATCTGTGATAAAATAGTTTTCTCATGGGAAATAAAACTTTTATTGGAAAATTATAAAATGCTTAAAAAAAATGTTGTTTTCTTAATATCTTCAACTACATCATAGCACTTCTCTTGCTCAATAAGTATCTAATAGGCTGCTGGAGACCCAGAATTTCCATGTTTTCCATGTAGCAAAATCATCTATCACTGGGAGTTTCTTCAGTATCAGCATGATTTAAAGGAAAAATAAATATCCCTAAATAAAAATTTGTAAACAAAATTTTTTAATTTCTTTTGTTTTAGTTTGGAATATGGTTTTTTAATACCAAAATAGGAGCCAAACCCCAAGTTTTGATCAGTTATAATCACTTTATTCTCTTTCCTCATACTCTAGTTTGGGTCACTTTGATTTACTCTCATCAGCATAACAGAAAGCTGTGACTCTCTTCTCTCGTGAAATACACTGTAGACAAGTGTCTAGGGAATGCGTAATTTTGCATCAGCAGCAGTTTTTCTCTATGAATCTCTCAGTTCAGATCAGAATAAGTATTAAATCTGAAGTTAACAATGTAGAGAGATCCTCAGTGTATTCTTTCAAGTTATTAAAATTATCTGCCCTTACGTGATACATCATTATTGCAGTGATTATCTTTCTAGAAGGGATCATTAAAGAGGATATTAATTGCACATTATTTTAATGTCATGATTACAATAGAGAACAGATAAATTATTACTGCTTGTAGTATTTTAGGATAATAAAGAAATGCATCTCCAAAAATAGGAAAGTAGAGGAGTTGAAAAGGCTGTTCTTTAACTTCTGTCTTTTGTACTGCTTTTAATAGCCTGATGTTCAACTGATAGAGAAGTAATTTTACAATGTAATGCTCTTACATTGTAATTGAGTTGCTAAAATGTTCTGCAAATTAGATGACCTCTGTTCAAAGTCATAGCATGAACTCTTGGCCTGTGATGCACAGCAATGCCAGTTCTGAAAAATGAGTTCACCAAGGCATAAATCTGATCGGAAAGTATGAACTGTATCTCTACAATTAAAATTATCTAGCATCCATGTAGCTAGATTACAATCACAACCTACTTCACTAGCTATTGCCTTCTCCCACTTTCCCTTCTGTTTGCTTCCATTTGGGTTTGGCAGGCAGGATGTCCCTGGCCATTGCCACAACTATAATTTAATTATGGAAGTACACATACAGTGCTAACTCAAAGGACTGTTTTATGATCCTGTGCCATTCGCAACATGGAAATGCCAGGAGATAGACAGCTGTCTTTAATTCAGGTTCTGCAGCGAACACTTTAGGTTGAGTAGTGGATTAGCTTTGAAAAGCTTTCACTGATGAACAACTTACTGAGTGAAGATGATGTCAGATTCTGAGCTTTTCTTTAGAAACTGAAGTTTATATACAGTGCCCTCAGGAAAGATGGAGGATTTGGGGTCAGAAATCAGAAGTAAGTCCTTTCACTTCTGGCTTTCTGATGTGTGTAACATTTATTTTGCCTGTGAGACTTTAGGCACCACACACCGGCGTGTGTTTGGGCATTTTCTTTCACTGAACAGGTTACTTTTGGCAAACAAATAACAGTAATAAAAAGAAACAGAAGATTTTGACCTAGCACAAGGAATTTTTATGTTTTCCTCTGTAATTTCCTGCCTTTTCCTCATATTGAAGATAGACTTTTTTTTTTTTTTTTTTAATAAGCTTTTTTTTTTTTTTTTTTTTTTTTTTTTTAAGAGAAACCAGGAAAAGATGCTTTTAGAGCCCCACTAGGCTTGTTAGCAATGCCTTCCTTGTCCTGACAAATTAGACACCCACTTAGACACCCACTCCTTCTGCTCATTTCTCTAGAAGTCAGTGTGAGTGATTCTTACTTCTAACAGACCATATTCAGTGCAATTAGCTCATTCTTTCTGTTACCTGCTTTTTCGTAAAGCTCTGTGCTATCCTTGAAGGCCTAGTGGAGATATTTGAAGGTAGGCAGATGGACAACTCATGTATACATTGGCTAACAAATCCAAGTTTTTTTTCTACTTCAGCAAGCCTCTTTCTAAAGCATTTTTCTGAAACATAAACATGGAATATCTATAACACAGTTTACCAAATGAGATGCAATGATAGATACCTGTTTGTACAGGTTCACCAGAGATTTTCACATACGTCTTTGTGCACAGTCTGGAAAGGATCCTGATCTTTGCCTGACTGGAGAAAACCACAGAATTTGCATTGCGGCCCCACTCCTGTCTTCCACCAGTCACTCAGAACTGATCATGGAATCATAGAATCATTTGGGCT